>NC_135621.1:42536746-42841010 GCF_053574225.1 Canis aureus
AATTCGTGATTAGAAATGTGCAAAGAGGTTTATATAAAATAACAGAATTCCGATAAAATACAAATAGATTTGCAAATAATATTTCAAGGCTAAATGATTCTGTTAGATGATTTTAATCCTAGTTTATCTTTCTGATTTTCGGAAATAACGAAATGAGAGTCCACAAAATGTTAGCGAATTTAACTCCACGGGACCTACGGTAGCACCTTGTCCTAACTCCTGCTCACTTCAGGGATTCCTCTGACAACATCTGTGCAGATGGTCATCCAGACTTGCTTGTCTTCTTTCCGTGAAGGAAACCACATTATTTTCCAGGCTGCCTCGTTTAATCTTTGGATGATTTCCAGGGCTACCAAGCTTTTACTGACATCTTGGTTCTATATTTACTAGCATGATGGCCTCACTAAGTTTGTTTCCTCCGTTGGGAATGATACACCTAGCTCTTTCCCTCCCTTTGTGGACAGTGAGGACGACTGCTCCCTCTACAGGTATATCGAGTCTCTTCAGTATTTTTTGACGCTAAAAATTGCTGATTGTAATTTCAAAATCATTGCACGAGGGTTTTTCAGTTGCCTAGGATATTATTTATCTGGGACTAAGGAAGTCATTTTCAAACTAGTCTGCAGATTGGAATGACCTGAGCAAAATGTGATGCTTGGGCCTCACCCCTAGGAAATCTGGTGTATATATCCTTGGTATGTCCCAGGTTTTGTCTTCTATGTACAAGATCTGAAGTTTGCTTCTGGAATCAGAGAAGCTAGGTCAATGCACCTACAGTCGAGTTCATCGGTTCTCAAAACTTAGGGTGCATCCAAATCACACTGGGAACTTGATAGGCATTTTGCTGGGTCCCATCCTCAGAGTTTGTGACTCAGTAGGCTGGAGGTTGAGGTCCTAAGTTTGCATTTCTCAAAAGCTCCCAGGGTATGTTGATGCTGTTCATTTGGAGGCAACATATTGAAGATGCCTCTCTTGTCGTCTGCTTCCTTGGACCTTCTATGAATGTATTTCATCTGCGATTCGCTCCTTCTGCTCTCTCATTCTATGTATCTATGGCAGTGGTTCCAAAGCCCTCAGATGAATCTGCCACAAGACGTGGTTTGAGAAGCACCAGCACATGCAATCAGCTTGCTGCAACAGGACTGGAACTCACCATCCCTCAGATTTAGCCCTCTTGGGTTAAAATTCCCAAGAAGCAGCAGTTGACTGACCTAGTTTATTTTTCATACCAGACTATATAGGCCACTGGTTACTGGTAAGTTTGTTTTGGTCATAAAATCAATCGGCCATGATAAAGGTGAAACCTCTCTGCAAAGAATTTGAATCAAGAAGTCTGACATGCATTAAGTCTAACATGCTCTGTGGCAGCATTAAGAACCACTGCCACAGAGCAGGGTCCTCAGACCAATAGCAACAACATCACCTGGAAACTTGATAGAAATACCAGCTTTCAAGCTGTTCCTTAGACTTCTGAATCTGAATCTCAGGGTGGGGGGATCTGCGTTTCAACAAATCTTACATGGGAAGCTGCTGTGCACTCCAGCTGCCAATCACTGCTCAAGAAGAAGCTCACTGAAAGCTCCATGACCTCATATGTTACTCTATCTCACCTCCAACCACATACGAGGGGCTGGCAGCAAGACTTATAAAATACCTAAAAAATATATAAAATCTTGCCACTAATTTGCACTTCTCCAAATGCCAACTTTTACAAGCTCTAAGATATCCGTTTCTAAAAGAGATGTGTAAAAAAAATAAAGGAGATCTGGCTTGGGGAGCACAGGCCCCACATTACCACATTTCTACACTGTCTATGGCTGAAACCTTATATAAACAACCTTGCTTCGGTTTATAATTGTGGAATCCACAAGGGTCACATCGGCAATAATATATGCCACAACTTCCACAGCAGTGAACATCTGGTATGTAATTTTACATAAACAAATTCTACTTTGATGAAACTTAAACCTATGAAATTTAAACAAAATGGTGTTAGGGTTGAATCCCCAAAAGGAAAAGAAAGGAATCTGGGTTTCTGTTTTTCCTTTTTTGAAACCCAGGTGCACATTAAAGCCGGTGCCAGGACACACACTTGTGTAATTTGGCTCAAGTGCAGGTTTTCCTGTCTAATGACATTAGACTGACTACATCAAACTAACCACAGGCCTCAAGCAGAGTTCAGTAAGCCCCATCCTTCCAACAGGGGGAAAAGGAAGGAACTTGCTTAGGTAGCCAGTCCTGTGTTCAGCCACCCCGTAACCTTCAACTTGATATCAGGGAAAATATGGAAGCAAAAGCACCATTTTCTACTTTGGATGGAATTACTTACTCAGCCACTTGTTTCAGGAACCTGGTTTGGGCAGATGTCTATATCGGAGGCAGTAGGGAACCAGAAGCCAGAAGGTGACTCTTCACCTTCTCTCAGTAAAATAAATGGAAAAAAGAAAAGAAAAAAGAAGATGGACATGACCTTTCTCCCCAACTCCAGCAGTATCCAATCCGCAATGATGAAGTTAGGTTATTAGATTCATCAAAATGAACTGTTTTTCCTAAAATGTGTCATTGTCAACTAATCCCCAATAAGAAGTGAAACCTAAATCCTAAAAAAAATGAGAGTTCAAGGCACCTGGGTGGCTCAGTTGGTTAAGCATCTGACTCGGGCCATAATATCCAGGTCCTGGGTTCACAAACTGTGTCAGGCTCCCAGGTCAGTAGAGAGTCTGCTTGTCTCCCTCTTTCTTTGCCCCTCCCCCTGATCTCTCTGTCTCTCAAATAAATAAATCTTTTTTTAAAAAAATGAGAACTCAAACTAGTTTAGTGAACTAAAAGGAAGGCAACTAACTATTGTAGTGATTGTACCTTTTCATATTATATCTTTAAGGTGTACTTTCAAACAATATGACAGTTGAACCTCTGTGAACCCAGCAAAACCCCACTAAGGCTCTCTCAGGCTCCCTTCTACAGCTACCATTGAGCTTGGGATTCTCTAGGGTTCATGAAGTATGTCTCTCTGGATCCACATGTGTTTCTTTTTGAGTGATTTTTGCCTCTGTGCTTCATCATTGAAATTGTTCCAGCTTCAGGGCTATCTGCTCAGTCCTGTATCATTCTTCATCTGAATTTACCATAGACACTCCTTCCTTAATGGCTTAAAAATAAAACCCAATGTCCTTTTCTCCCTTCTCCCCACAGACCCAATACACATCCCATATCCACAATGTCCTATCTTAAACAGTAACTCCTGTGATAATTCCTGGCTCCTTCCCCCCACTCTTTTACCAGATATTGTACATTTATGGCCACCTGTTCTTATCAATTCTACTTCAGAACTACCTGTAAAATCTGCCCTTCATATCGATTCTCGAATAACCCAAGTAAACTGTTTAATATATTATTCTGCCAATTTTTCTTCATCTGCACCCAAGTCCCACTGGTATGTTTTCCTGCTTAAAATGTGATGTATCCTGATTGTTACTCTTTTCAATTCTTCCACTGGAGTCATGATTGATTACAGAATGGGACCTAGTAGCATTGAAGATAGGCAAAACATTCTTCTTTGTGTTTAGCTTCATCTCCAACTAACTAATTTATGCTCCAACTACTTGTACTTCTTACCATTATCAGCATGTGCCATGCCTCACCATGCCTCTCTGTGCTGCCCAACATACTGCCCCTCTGACTGCAAGGCCCCTACCTCCCTTCTGTGTTGGCCTATTCTTTTCTATCACACAATGCTCAGATGGCAGCTCATCAAAGCTTCCCTTCTTGACTTGCCCAGAAGAGAACACATTTTTATATCTGCCAGTGCTTTGTGCCCTGTATTTTGAGGCTCTGTGTCACAGATAATTCTAGAGCTTATCCATGTTGAGTTTTCCTTTACCTCTGTGCACACATGGGAAGATTATACAGCTCTACCTCCTTGCAGTTATTGGAACTGTATTACCAGATGTAGCTAAGTGGAGGTGAGCAGAAGTGATAGGGGTCACTTCCAGCACATAAACACATTTAATTACTCTTTTCCTCTGCTGCAGTGACCAAGAAGGCCTTGTATTACTGATGGGGTAGCTGCAACAATGTGGTCCCTCTGTTAATCTGGGGTCCTGTGGATCTCAAGGGAACAGAATTTCCTTGCCAATCCATAATAAACCTTGCATTGTTTTAGTCCTCTATTCCTAGATAACGAAGAGCTCAAGATATATGAGCTTAAAACAACAGCACTTTAGAATTCTCCAGGAAATTTATCCCAATAGATTTATGTAGATTTCCCTAGAACATAATAGCTGTATTCCAGGAGAGCAAGAGCAGAGGCTACCAGGTCTCCTGACAACTAGGTCTGGAACTAGTATACCTTGTTTGTCAAAGCAAGTCACAAAATCAGCCTAGGTTCAATGGGAGGAGAAAAGCTCCACACCTTGATGGGGGTTCATCATAAATATCCAAGGAGGGAGGAGATTGCTGTTGGTCATGTTTGGAGACTATCATATTTTGGTTAAACCACTGGGATTTGGGGGTTATTTATTACTACAGCAGGACCTAGCCTTTCCTGGCTAGTACATTCTGCTTGTATATTTGTTTTATAAAATGATATGTAGCTTCTTTATGGTAAAGAGAGTCATAATAGTCATATTTTACTTAACTTACATATACGGTTCCCAAAATAATGGTTGAATCATAGTCAGCAAGCCACTGAAAGCTTATTGAGTGAATGAATGAAGGTTTTACTCACAACAAGACAACCAGAGCTTGAGAACAATAAATGAGGGTAGAAAGGTCAGAGCACGTCAGATTAGTGTGTATAATGATGCTATAGATATTGCCTCTTGCCTAGTACATTGCTTACATCCAAAATAGATTCATATATGCTATCCTTTATCCTCTGAGACTTTCTATGAGATATGAAAAAATTGGATATATTACAATAATTTTGCAAATCAAACACTTGAGTCACAGAAAAGTGGACAGAACGTTCAAGATCAAATAACTGGAGAGTTGCAGATGTGAGTCCTGTGACTTGGAATTCAGTCCTCTATTCATACAGGACTACATTATTACATTAGAATTTGGGAAATCGTTTGAAAGTGAAAAGAAAAGAAATGAGATGAATATGTAAGGAGAGTGCAGGTCAAGGCAAAGATTTAATGGAGGATAAACATATTCAGGGGAAGATAGCTTTCTGCTGTCAAGAAAAATGTGGATGGGTTATAGATACAATAGATAATTTAATTAGTTGAAATGGATAAGTGTGTTCAAGAAGGGTGTACAAAAATGAAAAACACTCTGTAGAAGCGGTCCAGATATGCAGTCTGTCTATGTACAAAAAGCAAGTGACATAGATCACAAATCTTCTATGCTAAATAAGCATTTATAAAAGAGCAGTGTATATATTTTCAAAGAAATAATTCATACACAATTTTTTAAAAATAGGAGGCCTTTGGTCAGAAAGATTTCTTCCAAGCTTCATTTAGAGCTGTGTTCTCCTCCCCTGAAAGATAAGCATCTTTAGCTGTCCTGTCCCTCATCCTCCCTCTTATTTTTATTTTAAGGACAACCACCCTCTGGGCACCTACCTTCCTACTTCAGAGACACTCCACCAATAAATGGATGTCTCTAGGAAAATCTGGAGACTTGATATGCACCATCTTTTACCTGCTAACATCATCTTTCCTATATGCTCTTACTGGGACTTTGGGGGGGTGTGTGTGCAGAAAAACTGGGGTTGCAAGGAGGAAAAGGAACCCACAGGGGAGAGGGAACACATTTCACTGCCGCCCCCTGCTGTGCTTCATTGGCTTATCCTTTCTCAACAATGTCCTCCTTCTCTCATATCTTCCACATCATAAACATACCAATCTTACACAGCAAGCCAAGAATCTCCTTTCCTCCACATCAAAAAGCCTGGGGTTCAAAATTTTTGCCTTCTTTAGACCATACCCAATCCTGGTTATGAAGCTGTATGTTACTGCATATGGTGGTTGTCTGCAGAGCTGTCCCAATCTCAGAAGAAATCACAATGCTGCAATGAGCTAGGGCAGAAATTCTCAAGGCATTTTGGTCTCAGGACCCCTTTAAGTTCTTAAAAACCACTGAGGACTCCAAGGAGCTTTTGTGTTTGTGGATTATACTGTTGATATAAGAAATGATGAAAATTAAAACTAAGACTTTAAAACTATCAATTCACTTAAAATAACAATGACTCTAATTCATGTTTACATAAAGAACAACATTTTTAAAGTAACTACATTTCAAAATAAAAATAGCAAGGTGAATCGCATTGTTTTACATTTTTACAAATATACCTAATGTCTGGCTTAATGGAATGCAACTGTGTTGTCATACCTGCTTCTGCATTCAATTCTGTTATGATTAGCATGATTTTGTTTGGAAGTTTATGAAGAAAATCCCATTTATCCAGTTATTAAAAGGTGGTAGCTTATGGACCTCCTGAACCGGTCTCATAGATTCTCAGAGGTTCTTATGTCACACTTTGAGAAATGGTGTGTGTGTGTGTGTGATTCATATATTTTATCAATAATTTAGAGATTATAGTTAAAACTTATGAAATGATGAATAATCAATATATGATAATATACTCTGAAGTTTTTTTTATATTTTGAAGTTTTAAATTTTGGGACACAGCCAGCATTTTCAGTAAAGAGTGATCACTAGGCATGGAAGAAATCAGATGAAATTTCTTGATGTTGAAGGAATTTAGCTGTACATTAGATATCAGATAGAACCTGGATCATCAAAGGAAGAGTTTGGGACTTCCAACTGGGGAACAACATGACAAAAATGTAGATATAGATTCTAGCAGCTCCAAAGGTGGCATCAATACCTGTTTTATTTCTGATATCTAAAAATTCTTATGTGGGTCTACTTCCAACTTGTTGTTCAGGTATTCAGTTGCTTGCATCATAAAGCATTCGTGTAATTGCTCTTTACATTGTGCTATGAAGTAGCACGGGTATTTGGGTAGTTATATCCACAGGGGAAGGTCTGGCTCATCCTGGGCTTAGGAAGGGAGAAGCCTGATAACTGAGAAATTACCTGTTCCTTGGGCTGCACAACTCTGGTAATCTGGGAGAAACATATAAAAGGCAAGCATGACTGGATGAATTCCAACAACTAAGGTCAATAAGCAAGTCCAAGGCTTGTTACCAACCCCTTTCTGGCTCCCAAATCAAGCCTCAACCTTTTGAAAGCTTCCTGCGGTAGCCATTTTTAAAATAAGTTCATTTCAAGTAATGTTTGAAATTCAAATCAAAAAGTAGGCATCCAAAGACAAACGAAAGTCAAGACGTGCCATTTAATAACTTATTTTCTTGGTGACTCCAACAATAATATAAAGATGATTTATTCCTGCTTGCACATAGATACGTTAAGGTTCTACTTGGTTGAGAAAGTGCTCTGCTTACCCACTAGGATACAAGCCCAGGCTCCTGTGGCCTAGAATAAGGCAGGCTGGCTCCTGTGTTTGTCCCACACCACAGAGAGGAACCCCTTTTGCTCCAGGGAGCGTGCTGAGATTGGAGTGAAGGGCTCTTGCAGGGGGTTCTTGGTGGCAAAGGACTTGATCAATCCTACCTCCAGGCTGCTAGTGGATGAACCATAGCTTATGTGGACTCGCAGGCTAAAGAGAAACCTGACCCATTGGTTACATTCATGTGAAGAAGGGTTATTTTGGCAATTTACCATTAATTAACCACTCTGAAAAGCTTCATTTCACTTTACCTACAGAGCATACTTGTAAAGTAAGCAAAACAAACATTATTTATTAGGTCACATAGAGGACACAGAAATCCAGCCTTATAAAAATGATTTAACTATTTTCTTAATTCTTTCAAGGATGGTGGTAGCTAGTACCACTCTAGAGAGAAGTTAGTTCATTACAAATGATGGAATCCTTAAGGCATTTAGGGCTTCATTTTCTTTTCCTAAATGTCTGAGAAAGTCAAGATTAGAAAAATGAATTGTACAAAGTAAAGGGGATTGGAAGCTTCATAGGAAGAAAACTCTTAAAGTTGGCATACTAAGCCAAGGTTGAAGAACAACGTAAGTTACTGCACAGCAAATGCCATGACCTCGTGCCTAAGAGAACTTCAAACACCCCTTCCAATTTTAGGCATTGTCTCTCATGATCTATCCTTATTTTTGGCTGAAGGCCCCAGGCTGCCCTTTCATGCTTTCTATCTTTTCAAACTTCTATGCCATCATGCTGTCCTCATTGAATCTGAGACAGGGTTGGACACGAAAAATTCACTCCTTGTATATATTAAGCAGCAAGAGTAAACTCATAGAAAAAGTGAATTATATGGAGAAATTACATAGACTTCAAAAATCTCCAAAGGTCTTACTACAAGGGAAACAGCCATTAAGTGTACAGCAAAGGTCAATGGGATTAGTGTTACCAAGGAGAGAAAAACAAAGATTCCAGTTTTTGTGAGGCCGCAAGTCATACTGTATATGGGTGAAAGAGGCGTATGTACAGTGAGGGATCAGGGGTGACACAACAGTCAATGCTAACAATCATAGATGCACAATACATATATTTTTGCAAGAATAATGGATCATTAAGATATTTTCCACTGCTCCAGCACCACCTAAGTAGGCTTATAGAAGCCAGATTTTTGTGTTGATAGAAGAGGTTGTATTATATGTACATGTACATGCATGTATATTTCTATAAAATATATATTATTATTTTTATATAAATAATTATGTCAATTATCATATAGATAAATAATATCTATATAAATAAATGTCCTCTATATTACGATGCTTTGACATCTTTTATAAAAACTTCCTAGCTTGGGAGCAACAGCCCTTCCCAGAACTGACGAGTTCTTAAAGGTAGCAAGGGCTCAGCTAGGAGCATGTCTATAATATGCAAGCAAATCAGTCCACAGCCCAAACTCCCCCACCTGGCCCATGCAGCCCAGAAAGCAATATTCCTCTGGTTCCAGAGCCAGGAACCATGTAACAAGGGACCATCCCTCTAGCTTAGAACCCATCAAAATGATCCAAATTGGCCAATCCTAAACTATTTACCCTGCCCTGCTTTCCTTTCCCTTCCCACAGACACCAATAAAGGCAGTGGCCCAAACTTTGCCCTCAATTGTGTCTTCTGCCTCTTAACCCCCCTGGTGTTTTTCCACATGGCCCTGCATGATGTGCTGTGCCTTTTGCTCTATGTCATGTGTATATGATAAACTCTCTTTTCCAAAACATCTTCTGTGTCTCTTCCTGTAGCCACACCTGACTGATCATCACAGAAAGAATAAAAAAGCAGAAAGGTCCAATTTCTGGGTATAAAATGAATAAGTCCTGGGGAATCTAACATATAACATGGTGACTATAGTTAATAATACAATATTACACATTTGAAAGCAGCTAGGAGAGTAGATTTTTTAAAGAGAGTGGATCCTAAAAGTTCTCATCCTAAGAAAAAAATTCGTAACTATGTGTGGTAGTGGATGTGAACTAGACTCATTGTGTGACCATTTTGCCACTATACAAATATTGAATCATTACGTTGTACACCTGGAAAGTAATGTAATATATTGCATCAATTACATAGTGATAAAGAAATAAGTAAGTAAATAAATAAATAAATAAATAAATAAATAAGGAAAAAAGTGACTGATCTGACAGCAAGAGATAGAGCAGAGAAAAGGCAGGCAGAAATCAGCCTGGTATTCCTTCATCCATCCATCCATCCATCCACTCATTCATTTTATGCATTTATTTCCATGTGAAAGCTGTCCCTCTCCACAATCTAATTTATCATTTCCAATCTGCTTCAGGTTAAACTTGCAAGTTATCTATTATTAAAATGGATCCTAAAGTTGGAATCAATAGGTTTGGGGAGTCCAAGATTCTCTGTATCAGGAGGCTGCTTTTTTTCACACAGACTTCCTGACATCAAAGAGAATTTGTGAATCATTAGCTGTAAAATCCTCATCACCACAAACAGGGAGCCAAACTGATTTCTTAAGTCCTTCCCTGCTTCCCAAACCCTACAGTTTTCTGTCCCACGAGGGCATAAAGACACCTCAAAAAAAAATAAAGAAAAGAAGAAAGGAATACAAAACAGAGACGAACTTTGAATGATTTCTTTAAGAATCAATAATACTTTGCCACGGTGAAGATTGGCAAATTGCTTTCTGGGCAAAGTGTCTGCCCAGACCCATTTTTCAGGTAGGCCAGAGATATTGGAGGGAAAACAACTGACTGCCTATCAAGAAAAAGCCCAAGTTGAAACTTGAGTGTTAAAATTTGAAAGAGGAGTCCCCTCCCTGGAAGAATGAGAGAGATGAGCGAGAAGAGAGTATGGTGGAACAATTGGAGCATTCACCATGTGACTAGAGCCTTGATGACATGGCCAGTGATGTGTGTGAATCTGGGCCCAATGAGGAGCAAGAAACTTTACAGTTATTTGGAAAAAAAATAGTTTATTATAGGGAAGCCTGGCTGTCTCAGTGGTTGAGTGTTTGCCTTTGGCTCAGGGAGTAATTGCGGGGTCCTGGGATGGAGCCCTGCATTGGGCTTCCCACAGGGAGCCTGCTTCTCCCTCTGCCTATGTCTTGCCTCTCCCTCTGTCTCTCTCATGAATAAAGAAATAATTTTTTTAAAAAGTTTATTATAAAGAATTACAAACTATAAGGAGCTGTCAGGCTAGGGCCCACATTCTGATGTCAGCTTTTGTTTTTTTGTTTTTTTTTTAAGATTTTATTTATGCATGAGAGACACACACACACACACACAGAGAGAGAGAGAGAGAGAGGCAGAGAGAGAGACAGAGGGAGAAGCAGGCTCCATTCAGGGAGTCCGACATGGGACTCGATCCCGGGACTTCAGGATCATGCTCCGGGCCGAAGGCAGGCGCCAAACCACTGAGCCACCCAGGGATCCTCAGCTTTTGTTTTACTGGTACACAACCACAGCCATCCATTTACATGTTACCTTTAAAAATGAGTAGGCTAACCCCTAGATTAAAGTAACAAGGGATTCACTGGTAGGAAGTAAGAGACCTGGGGAATATAGGAATAGCAGATATATCGAGGAGCCACCATTTCTGGGGTTTAGATAAAACATCCAAAGGAGCATCCACCTGCAGGGCTAAGATACAGACCTGATTTGAATGGGTATGACTGTGGCTTACTCATGGCAGAGAGATTGCTGTAGCATCATGCTGTCAGAACTTACCAGAAATACACCTTTCAGAACTTGCTGGAAATTCACCCTCCAGTGCACCAAGGAAAGCTATTCATGAGGAAATGTCTTGCTAGAGACACTCTGCTACAAAATCTACCCAAAGCAGGTACTAGAAAACTGCTGACCTTGGGTGCTGCTGGCTGCTACGGCCTTTAGAAGCATGGCACTGAAGTTCTCCCTTGCTGCCAGAGTTTGATGATGGAGAAGCTGTATGCACTGTAGGAGCTTGATGCTGGGGGTGCTGCTGGAGGAAAAGCTTATCAGGTGAGCACAGTAGAGCTAGGAAGCAGAACTCTTCTTCTGCAGTGTCTCTCCATTGATCTCTGCTGATTCACAGCATACCATTGTGCCAGCTGCAAAGGAAAAGTATCTAAAGGGCCCAGATCCATTGTCACGAAGCAGCAAACAATGAATTTGGCTAAGAGAAAATAAATTGATAACTGGCACATGATGATAGACAGGAATCTGCACAATAGGAAATTTGGTAGCTTGGATTCTATCCTGTGTATACAAAATGTCTTAAAGTTTGGTTCTTAATTCCCTCCATTAAAATGAAAGAAAAAGAAGGAGATCATGCGGGTGTGTGTATGTGTAGAAAATACATAGACACATACATGTGTATGTGTCTATATAGTGGAACACATTTATACATGATATTTTATAGCTGTAAAGAAAGAAAAAAGGAAATCTATGTTTAGGGTAGATTTTCTTTCATTTATTTTTTCTTCATTCACTGTGCATAGAAATACTTGTTTTTTGTCCTAACCAATACTACCTGGTTAGAGAAATAGGCTGCATCAATTCAAGTTGCCTACAAGTCTCTGAGGTGTGTTGGGAGGCTACACCAGCATGAAATAAGCTCTGGCTTCCATACAAGTGTACAAAAGAGACAGATGTGATTTTTTTTTTTTTGATAAGAAGACTGAGGAGAGAGCAATATAAACAATACAAGTATAAATGAGTTTCTTCAGATGACAGCTCTTTGGATTCCCCACTCATCTGTAAAAATAAGACCCTGGATCCCTAAGTGATGGTCCAACAGGTGTCAATTTGCATCATACCTATTGTCAGCTGCATCACCCTGCTAAGAGTACCCAGATCCTTAAATCATTCTGCTTGTGAAAAAAAAAAAAAGAGGAAAGGGGCAATAGTATTAGTTCTAATATTCTCCTTTTAATGTTCTCAGGATCTGATTAGATAGACCTCTTTTTCTATTATAAATTCCATTACGAAGAGTGCTCACTTCAGTTAATAAATGGATAAGGAAGGGAGAATCAAAAGGGGTTCTCTGTAAACCACTTAAACTAGCCTCAAAGCTATTCCATAATATCCTGCAAGTTTTAAACACCTTTGCAAAGACTTTCAACAGAGGAATTATACGATCAGTTTTCTATTTAAGAGCAATCACACTCTCACTAGTGAAATGATACATTGAAAGAAAACCAGTAAGGAGACCATTGTAGCAGTCCAGACAAAGTACACTGCGGTTGAGAGGCAAAATAGTGGTAGTTTCACTGGAGGTGCAAGGAGAACACATTGTCTAGGAGATTTGTAATTCCAAAAAACCCAGATTCCAACTCAAGAAATTCTAATTTAACCTATCTACGATGAATCCAGGCATCAAACATCATTATTTTGTCAAGACTCCCCAGGTGATTTCAATGTGCAGCCATGGTTGAGAATCACTGGTTTAAGTAATGAGCACAAGCAGAGTAAGGGGATTTTGAGTAGAAAAGGATGTCAAGATTGGCAGAGAATCAGAAGTATCCTCATGAAAAGCAAAGAAAAGATGGTTTTACTAAGAGTAGAGTCACCATTAACAAAAATCAAAAAAGAAGTGAATACAATTCATTATGCTTGGTAATCAATAAGTGAGGTTAGTAACAAGAATAGTTCAAATAGACTGACGAAGGTAGATTATTTCCAAGGTTGGAGCAATCCATCAGTGACAACTGGGAATAAGTATTGTTCTTTATAAAAGTGACTACGATTTTAAGAGACATATGCATAAAGTGGGAATTAAGAATGAGGGTGGTCTTTCCTTTTACTTGTTTTTTCAGTTCTTTTATTATTGGGTTTTGTCAAGGTTTACATTCACAGACTGCTGCGTTCAGTTTAATAATATTTTCACATTATTCTCAAAATATTGTGTTCACCAACATAACGACCTCACAGATAAACATAGTGCTCCTGGTCACACCAGCAGGGACCATACTCCTCTCATACGAATACACCTGAGAGATATTATATTGAATTCTGTCAGCATTATGAAATACTTTTACCTGTTCTTGATCTTCATACAAATGGAATCATAAAATAAGTGATTGCTTTCTGTATGTTCTTCCTTTTGACATTCTAGATTCGAGATGCGTCCTTTTTGTCACGTGTATCAGTGATTATGTGTGAAATTCCTTTGTATCACTATCCCACACTTTGTCTTCTCCACCCAGCAAGATTGCCAGTCCATTTTGGGCTCTGTTTGCTCATGCAGTGGTTAAAAAATATATATTGATAGGAAGAAAGCCAAGATACTGTGGAACTCACTTCATCTGCTTCCTTTCTTTCCAGGATCACAGCCGATCATCATCATTGTTCCGATCCTGCAGGATATAAATTTATACATTTTATTGATCTGTTATAGTTGTGTAGAATGAGAAGGTTGGAATCCAACTATTCTGCTATGAGCAGTGTTCTAAGTCCTGTGGGTCTTTTTGTTTGTTTGTTTTTTTAATATTTTGTTTGTTTATTTGACAGAGACAGCACAAGTAGTCAGAGCAGCAGGCAGAGGGAGAGGGAGATGCAGACCCCCCACTGAGCAGGGAGCCTGATGCGGGGCTCCATCCCAGGACTCTGGGATCATGACCTGAGCCAAAGGCAGATGTTTAACTGATTGAGCTACCCAGGTGCCCAAGTCCTGTGTTTTTTGTTTGTTTGTTTCATTAGGTTTAATGATAGAAAACACTAGAATATTGTTATGTGTTGACAGAAAAGAGAGTGGAAGGGTATTTGAGATGTTTTAGAAACAGAAGAGTGGACTGATAATCGACCTCATTACAGAAGAACTTATGAATGAAGGATATATGCTCTATAGTAGAGGTATCTGGATTTGGCTTTTTTTTTTTTTTGTAAAGATTTTATTTATTTATTCATGAGAGACACGGAGAGAAAGAGAGCAGAGACACAAGCAGAGGGAGAAGCAGGCTCCTCGCAGGGAGCCTGATGTGGGACTCGATCCTGGGTCTCCAGGATCAGGCCCTGGGCTGAAGGCAGCGCTAAACCGCTGAGCCACCAGGGCTGCGCTGGATTTGGCTTTTAATATGCCAAGAGCGACTTCTTAAAACAGAAGAAAGCTACATGGGCAGATTTAAATATGGGGAATGATATTAACCTTCTCCAGTAGTTCCTCTTCTAATTTGTTTGGCTTTTAAAATAATATTTGTAGCCAAATCAAGTGCTAAAGATCAAGGAGTCAAGGTTGGAGTCAGATGCTCCAACACACAATGGTAATGTGTGAGGGCCATGTCAGTGGTAGGAAGGAGATGGGGTCTATGAGAAAAAGTGCAGAACCGGAATGAGAGGTCCACTGAGGTTGGAGTTGAGACATTTGTGTTGATAATATGATTGGCTCTTGTATTTTTGTCTATATTCATACTTAGTGCATTTATTTGATAGAGCTGCCATGACACCATACCAAAGACTGGGTGGTTTAAACACAGGTCTGAAGGCTGGAAGTCCAAAATCAATGGGTCAGCATTGTTTGTTACTTCTGAGGGTTATGAGGGAAGGGTTTTGCCTGGGTCTCTATTTTCAACTTGTCTTCTCCTCAGTCTCCTTACATTGTTGTCCCTCTGTGCAACTGTGTCTGTGTCCAAATTTCCCCTTTTCATAAGGACACCAGTCACATTTGATTAGGGCCCATCCTCATGACTTCACTTGAACTTGATTACCTCTAGAGAGTCTCTCGCTAAATCATGTTACTTACATTCTGAGGGATAGGTGGTAAGAAGTCAAGACAGGAATTCGGGGGAACACAATCCAATCCATATCACTTACCAAAAAGACTTTATAGGATTTTTGTATATCATCACCATGTTCAAGATGGGGCAAAGAGAAAAACAACCTGTTTTTCCACTCAATCACTGGGCCACCCAGGTGCCCTCAGTCTACATACTTTTATGGAATGTGGGTATCTTTGAATTTAAAAATTTCTTGTCTTAAAATTATCAGTATTTTTAAAGCAAAAGAAAACATCAAAATATAAAAATTATTGTTCATTGTCACTGAATTTTCTTTTGCATGGGAGACGGGATGTTTTATAAAAATGATTCCTCCAAGTGTCAAATATGCTAGAAACATCACTGCTTGAAGTCCCAAAAGGCTAATAAAGATAATTCAAAATTTATATCCACAATAGCACCAAAGAAAATGGAACTGGGTCTCCTGGGTGGCTCAGTGGGTGAGCGTCTGCCTTTGGCTCATGGCATGATCCTGGGGTCCTGGGATCAAGTTCCACATCGGGCTCCTTGCAGGGAGCCTGCTTCTCCCTCTGTCAGTGTCTTTGCCTCTCTCTTTCTATGTCTCTCATGAATAAATAAATAAAATCTTAAAAAAATAAATAAAATGGAATTAGTGGGATGCCTAGGTGGCTCAGTGGTTGAGAGTCTGCCTTTAGTTCAAGTCATGATCCTGGAGTCTTGGGATTGAGTCCCTCACTGGGCTCCCCTCAGGGAGCCTGCTTCTCCCTCTGCCTATGTCTCTTTCTCTGTGTCTCTCATGAATAAATAAGTAAAAAATCTTTTTAAAAAAAGAAAATGGAATTAGTAATATTTTAACATGCTTTGGGAAAAAAAATGAAGTAGCTAAAGGACATTGCTTTTCTTGGTGATGTAGCTTAATACAAAGTTCCCTCACGGGACAATGTAAAAATTGTACTAGGTGAGGTAGTGGACAGAGTTGACAAAATTCTTGTAAAAAATTGGATATCAAGTATCATGGGTCTGTTTGTGGTAACACCTTTTCGTGAGGGTTGATGGTATAAAAACTTAAAAAAAGTAATTTTTTGAGTAACTAAAATTAAATAATGTAGATAGAGTTTTCTTATTTTTGTCTGAATCTGAAAAAATTGTTTCCCAATGTGTGTGTGTGGGGAACATTGCTCCACAAAATGACCCTTTGAGTTAATCATCTGCAATTAAATAAGCTTGGAAAATGTGGTATTCTTTGTCACAACCTACCCTTTTTGGAGACTTACAGAGCACATTAGCATGATAGAAGCTCACAGGAGTCATTGGGCTGCAGGAGCTTATTGAACTTTACCTCAGTGTTTTCCATAACATTTAATTTGAAATAACGCCCGCTTCCCCCGCCCCCAAATGGCATTGCTTTAGAAATGATGTTCTTTAGAGAACAATTTAGAAGCGAAGATACTTCATATTCTTCAAAAATCACTCCATGATGCTCTTCCTATTTTTGTGAAGAACCGCAGAGAGCTCCTGCTGATTATTATACCAGGGACTGGACTGCAAGTTCATAGATCTTCACTGTTGGACTTGCCTGTAGTAATGCTAGCTTGATAAAATATCAAATTTGCCATTGCCAATAGTGTTACATTGCCCTCTAATTTTGTAGTAACACCAATTTTCTCCAAGTAATGCTCTCTACTCATTTTGAAGAACACTCTCCTATAATCAGAAGGTAACATTTAGTAAGAAGATTCTCTTTCTTCTCCTTTCTCTCTCTCTCTCTTTCTCTCTCTCTCTCTTTGTTCAGGAGAGCTTAGTTTTTACCTATAATGCACCATTTAAGGAAGGAAAATTTATCAAGGAAGCTGGCCAAAAGAGTTAGAAAGAAGATCTCAACATTGAAAAAAATAAAACAGCAGTTACAAATAAGAAAGCAGAACAATGCCCCTCAGCTGTACAGCTATGGGGAGGGAGCAGAGAATGAGAAGACTGTTTGGGCCGAATAGAAGTGTCCCTAAAATTATAGAAAATCTGATTCAGATACACAACTCCTTTTCCTCTATGTCATGAGAAAGCTCTCCAATACACACTCATGAAATCTCCAGAAATGTCACAAAAAAGGTATGATGAAAAAAGGAAAAAAGGTTCCAAAGTAGTCCAAATATTCTTCAGAGGATGTTCATGAATTGGAAGCAGTCAAACTACCGGATGTCTAGGAGTCTGGCAGAACCACTAATATTTCACAAAAGACAAAGATGGATACCATCACATAGTTTGATTGGAACTTTGGAAGCTAGGATTTTGACATTCTGGGTGGCAGGGGTAGGAGGAGTAGCCCTGGCCTGGCTGGTGTAGGTGTTGGAGGTTGAGTTTTGACAGAGAAAATGTCCTCCTGAGATTACCGTGAGAGAAACTGGAAACTGAGGAGGCTGCCCTAGGAAGGGACTAGAAGAAGAGATTCTGTGGTAGCACTAAAGAATTGATATAACAAGAGGGCAGGCAGTTTGGGCAGAAATTCCAGTTAAAACTATGGCCAAGTAGCCTAACTTCCAAGTTCCACTTTATTCTGGCTAGTTTTAAATAGCTGGGAATGGTTGAAAAGACAAAATATAACAGGGAACAGATGCCAATGATTAGAAAAAATCATTTCAAATCAACTAATGGAAAAGAAAAAAACAAACAAAAAGCATTATTGGGTAATGCTTAAGAACACCCATTACATAGGTCAGAATGACCCAAGTTCAAATTCCAGCTATACCATCTTTCTAGCTATATGATCTTAAGCAATTTATTTAATCTTTCGGGGGTGTCTGAGCAGTCAGTCAGTTAAGCATCCCACACTCGATTTCAGCTCATGTCATGATCTCAGGGTCATGAGATCAAGCCCTGCATGGGGCTCTATACTGGGCCTAGAGCCTGCTTAAGATCCTCTCTCTCTTCTTCTCCCTCTGCTCCCCCAAAATAGTTATTTAATCTTTGGATGTAGTTTCCTTATCCATAAAATGGAAATATTAGTACTATCTGCCACTTAAGATTGCAGCACTAGATTTGAAGGGCTTAGGACAATGCCTGGCATTTAGTTTTCATTTTTTTTTGAGCAATTACTAATCACACGAAAAGTGAAAATTTGATCAAAAGAAGAAGCCAGGTACTCTTTTCAGAATAATATAGAAATGAACTTTGTTCTGCTTTTCTTTTATTGTGTTAAGTACACTTAAGGTGAGATCTCTCTCAATCTTTTAAGTACATAATGGAGTATTGTTAATTATAGGCAGCATGTTGTATAGTAGCTTATGTTGCAAAACTGAACCTTCCTCTCTCCTCTAGCCCTTGGCAAACACCATTCTTCTCTCTGTTTCCATACTGCAGCCTCCCTTGCAATAGCCAAGATATGGAAACAGCCTCAATGTCCATCAGCAGAAGAATAAATAAAGAAACTGTGGAATAGAATGGAATATTATTTGGCCTTAAAGAAGAAGGAAGTCCTGCCATGTGAGATAGTGTGGATGTACTTCAGAGGCATTGTATGAACTGAAATAAGCCAGTCACAGGAAGGATGCTACATGATTCCACCCACTGAGAATTTGGGTGGCTCAGTTGGTTGAGCATCTGCCTTGAGCTTAGGTCATGATCCTGTAGTCCTAGAATTGAGCCCCGCATTGGGCTCCCTGCTTAGCCAGGAATCTGCTTCTCTTTCTTCCTCTGCTGCTCCCCCTGCTTATACTCTCTCTCTCTCTCTCTCTTTCTCTCTCACTCTCACCCTTCCTCCATCAAATAAATAAATAAATAAATAAATAAATAAATAAATAAATAAAATCTCTAAAACCAAACTGCAACTCAACTTTTGGGGGCCTTTAAAACCTATGCAAAGGGTGAATATTTCAGTATTTTCTTGTTTTAAAGTGACATAGAAATGAACTTTTCTTCTACTTTTTACAACTTTCTATTTTTAACCTGAAAAACCTAATTGTAAAAGAAACTTATGAGAAAGCACCTGGTTTTGACATTTTTGCCCTTCTCTTTTTCTGAAGAGAAGTCAAGGAAAACACTTGGATATTGGAACGCCAATGTGAACTTAGTCATTGAGTAGTAAAGTTAATTTTCTAGCAAGTGCCGTTAGCACTAAGCATTTCATCCCCACAGAAGGAGAGGCGTATTCAAACTGATACACATAGAATCCAAACATCTGAGTTATACATTTTCCTAGTAAAGCATAGCTTGCCTCTATCTGGGTCCAGATGTTACATGAGTCTATCTAGGAAGAAAAAATACCCACAAAAACAAAAACAGAAATATTGTGTTCTGTGAGCAGTGTATTCAACTCTGGGGCAACTGAGACAGCTTGTCTCTACTAAGAGGGTGGGGACATGCTGGGTTTTCCTAATCGAATCTTGAGCTGGGTGTACATGCTCACATATCTTCTTCCCATCCAGAAGGTGAGCTGATAGAGTGAGCACCCCTGCCTCAATGCTAGTGCATCATCAGGCATTAATTCATTCAGAAAATGTTTACTGACCACCTATGTTGTGTTGTGCAGGGTTGCAAACCCTGGGAACAGAACCCTGGGCAGGCCTGCACCCACAGGGTTTAATTTTTCATGTGGAAAGACACAATACACAGAGAAACAAGTAAGATCATTCCAGATGAGCACACATTTCATGAAGAAGTAAAACACAGTAATGAGACATAGAATAGGCTGTCAAGACATTTTTGTGGAATGAAGAAAGGAAGACAGTTCTTCCACAAATGTCATTTGGCAATTGCCCCAGGCAACACAGATGCCCTCTTCCTAAGGTTACTGGTGGTGAACTGTCTTTCTTGTCAACTGTGCAATAAAAGCCCTTAAAGAGAGAATCCCCTGGCCCCCATAGTGTCCCACTATCCCCCTACAGAGGAGTTTAATCATAAAAGCCTGTTTGGCTGTTCCTGGAAAAACTGTCCATTGAGGTCAACCTGAATAGAGACCTTTGAGTGTTTTCTATAATCCAGATCCTCTCTGCAAAACTCTACATGTTCATTTACATTCAACACTAACACTTTATAATCTAAGTACAGTTATATCCCCCTTTTACAAACGGAAATGTTAAGGCACAGAGAAACTTGGTAACCTGCTGAAGATCACATGTACAGCTGCTAAGTGGCAAAGTCAAGATTTAAACCATGGCAATTTGGCTTTAGAGTCCAGTCTTTTTCCTTGATGTCCTGGTAAATAAAGGAGCTGTAATAATAAGGATAAGATATTTTTCTCCCTATCCATCTTCTCAAAAAAAAAAAAAATATATATATACACTTCCTAACAAGTCTCTGGGTTCACAAGTTTTGTTTATTTGCAAGACGAACGAAGAGAGCCATCATGGTGAGAATAGCATTGTACCTCCAAGGGAACATTCTTTTTTGTTTTGTTTGTTTCCCTTTCATATGTTACAAAACATCCTTCCTCTAGATAATCAAAACTGACGTAGAACTTCCTAATGGCTAGCTACCCCAAGACCTAAGACAAGGGCAAGCTTATGCCACGGGGGATACAAAATTTTGCTACACAAAATTGTATGTTTATTTGTCATTTCCTCCACTAAGCTATAAACTGCTAGAGGGCCTGGTCTCTATCTTGGTTAGTATTTTATGCCCAGCATCGAGCAAAGTTCCAGATACATACGATTATTGATGAAGTACTCATGAAATGAACAAAGGAATGAGTGATGAGATTCCAGCTTCAATCCTAGATGGAAACATGACTTCTTGACTCGTTGTCACTCTCCCACTGTGGAATAGTCATTTTTTTGCAGAGAGCAAATATACCCGTAAGCAGCAAAATGCGGCTGCTCTCAACTGGACCATCGAGGTCAGTTAACAGAAAAATTAAGAGAATGAAAATAATTGTTGCTTTGAACCCTTCACAGCTGAGGAACCTTTATTTAGATCCTCTTCTAAAATAATTATCTTTTTATAAACATGCATTTGATCTCACCCGCTCTTTCACAAGTTATTCCTATGTTTGGTGGCTCTGTTTTGACTCCAAGCTACCTTCTGGGCCCCCATCTGTCAATAGCAAAGTGTTACAATTATGACTTCCCCTCAGTCAAATCTGCTAGTTTTCTCATACTCAGTTGCTATAGCATTTCAGTCTCCTCTAAAGATCCTGGTTTTTAATATTGCATATTTTCCTCGACTATTCATTTACTTACACCCTTTCACAGATTTTTGTTGACATGCTACTGACTTTGACACTTGACAGTTTTCTGACGCTTTTGCTAAGTAAATTGAAAATTGGGATGGTACAACAGGAATTCATCCTGTATTGGTACAGGCTATACTTCTCTTTCCCATCCTCTAAATCTACTACAGTCACCTATTTCGTGTAGACCTGAAGAGTCATCTCCATTTGGTAGGAGTTTGCCATATTTATTTACTAGTGTCAATGGTGGAACAGCAGTGTCGATGTGCAAAAGGTTGACTGAAATTAAAATGAGAAAAAAATACAGTAGGAGAAAATATTTGAAAATTATATATCTGATAAGAGATTTGTATCAAGAATGTACAAAGAGCTCTTACAACTCTGCAATAAATAGACATATAACCCAATTTAAAAATGGAAAAGGATTTGAATTAACTTTTCTTCAAAGAAGACATACAAATGGCCAATAAGTACAAGAAAGATGATCAACATTATTCATCATGAGGGACATGCAAATCAAATCACATTATACAATTTCACACTGACCAGCAAATTTAAAATTAAAAATAACAATGTTGTGAAGAATATGGAGAAATTGAAACCCTCATATATTGCTAATGGAATGTAAAGTGGTGCAGCCATTTGTGAAACAGTCTATAGTTCCTTAAAAAGTCAAGCGGAGTTACCATATAATCCAGAAAATATATTCTTAGTTATATACCCAAGAGAAATGAAAACTTACTTCCTCATATAACTGACATTCTAATGTTTATAACAGCCATTACTCCTAATGGTCAAAATGTGGAAACAACCCAAATGTCCATCAACAGGTAATTGGGTAAATAAAATATAGTATATCCATACAATGAAATATCACTCTTCCATAGAAAAGAATAAAGTACTGATAGATGAACACGGATGAACCCAGTAAACATGCCAGTGAAAGGAGCCACACACAAAAGGCTATGTATAGTATGATTCTATTCATATGAACATCCAGAATAGGCAAATCCATAGAGACAGAAAATAATTTAGTGTTTGCCAGAGCAGGCAAAGGAGAGTGACTGGGTATGGTTATGGGATTTCCTTAGGGATGATGAAAATGTTCTAAAATTAGATTATAGTGACTGTTGCACAATTTCGTGAATATACTAAAAACCATTGACTTCTATAGTATAAATAAGTGTATTTTGTGTTATGTGAGTTAGATCTCTATAAATCTGTTTTTTTTTTTTTAAATCATAATACAGTAGCCCTCCAAGCCCCATGGTCAAATAGCTATCACTGATTCAAGGATTTTGTATACTCATTGGAAAAGATTGGAAGGGCAAAATTATTCTCCAAATGGAGCTATGAGCGAGTGTGAGTGAGTGAGGTTTGACAATGACCTTTGCAGGGCACAGCACTCTTACATGTAAATGCTGCAGAAGGGTTCATGAGAGGAATATGTATGCCCTGCATTTTCTTTTGTGAGATTAATTTCATTAAATAATGCATTTATATTTTTCAATACACATATCTTAGAGAAAAACTGAAAAGTTTTAAAATAGTTTCCATTTAAAATAATATAAAGAAGACAAATTAATGTAAGAAATTAGTTTTCTCATATATACTGGGCCCTTTTCATCCTGGAGAACTGTAGAGATCTTCCTCACTATGGATAGAAAGTTTGGAGATTTTGTATAGATTTGTGCATTTTGACCTAATTCATTCTATGTCTCTGATGTCAGACTTGGGACCACCACTGACTAGCCGAGATGATGCCCCTCTTATGTTTTGTCAGACCTTATACCTGGAGATTTTCCTAGCAGAATGTTCCCTCTAAAATAATAAGGTCTCAAGAGATAACAAAGAATAGGCACCTCATTTACAGTGTCATGTGGGCTACTAAATGAGTGCATGGATTTCTGAGTGCATATTTTTTCTGTGTGTGTGTCTGTGTGCATGCGTGTGTGTGCTCATACCCCCAGAAGATTTAAGACCTCATTTCAAATTGTTAAATTGCATGGGAAGGTGATACTATATATCAAGACGTTAATTCTCTTTATAATAAAGAAATGAAACTAGTCTGAAACTAGAGTATTTAATTTTGGAATCATATTTTAGCGAGAGAAACCTGGTTTCTATTGACTCAGTAGATTCTTGTCATGTCTAATTTATTGTGGTAGAGTTTTGTAGAAGCAAACATATATAAATGTATAAGTTTCATGTATAATTGGGAAGCATAGATAAAAATAATTTGACATTGAAATTTATACTTAAGAAATGGTGCGCTTCGCTGCAATCAATTTTTCATTATGCTGTTGAGATCAATAGCTACAAATAAGATATAAAAACTCTATTATTGATGGGGCATATGTCAGTATAAAATGTGCAGTTTTCTATAGCATTTCAGGAGTAGAAAATTGTATTATACAGTTTCCAATGATATTCATATTGCTCTGTAGAGAACGCCTATTAAAATCAATGTACAGTAAGTCAACATGGGGATATTTTATAAAATTGAGAAAGGGCAGAGTGCATATAAAAAAGACATTACTGTTTTTTAAATATTACCTTAAATTCTTTTGTCAGAGGTTGGTTTGGATTGTTGAAATAATGAGGATACATGAGTTGTGGTTTTTTGGGGTTTTTGTTTTGAAGATACATGAGTTGTGTTTCTTGTTTTGTTTTGTTTCGTTTTGTTTTTACCATTTGAGAACTAGTCCAGCTTGGTCATTGCCAAATCAGATTACTGAAAAAAGTTGTTTGGCCTTGTGGCAATTATTACAGGAAATGTGTCCTTTACTCGCTTCCTCCAAAAAAGAAATACTTCACGTTAATAAAGATGCTACAGACTAACTACAGAGAATGCTTCTAAGAAGGGTTGGGGGAATTAATGTGTGCGGAACCTCTCTGGATTCCAAAGGAATATGTAACACATGATATTGGTCATGGTGCTTTGAGTCCCAAACCTGTGATCACAAGCCATGTAATCCCATTCACTTAGAGAATAAATGTGATTTAAGCAATGAAGGTAATGAGGAATATTTTGGTCCTAGATAGCTTAGGGAGTGGTGAACTTGGCTAAAGACATTTAGTTCCTTTCAAAAATATTGATTTTGGGGGGTTACATTTACATGTGATTTTTTATGAATAAAACAATAGGTCGTAAAGTTCTCAGATTTATCTTAAATAGCCAGATTTTCCTAAATTACTGCACTCAATCACTTCTGCTTCAATGATAATCCATTTGGCAATAATATAAATACATTTTAATCTATGACAAATTGTGTCGATCTGCCCTATCTGAAACTGTACCAGTTTTACATTTTTTGTCATTGAAATAAGACTTATTTAAAACAAATAACTCCACAATGGGGGCTGTTTCAAAAATGGTTCATATTATATTTATAGTGAAATGATATTTGTTCATTATCTAGATAATGAACGTGGCACTCAGTGGGGCACCCACATCAGCTTATAAAACATAAATGGAATGAAATTCACCTAGAGAGATTGATATTCAGCTTTTGAAAGGTATATATTTCTAATTTAGAGGATAATTTATTTCCCAGTAAAGTGATTATGAGTAAGCAGTACTTTGAAGGAAAAGAAGGAGGAAAATACGACTTAGTGGGTGGCCTAACCGTATTGTGTGCGTGCATATATGTGTGTATAAAGATGTCATTACTGGTGAAATTCTGTCATTGTACATATATTTATTAAACCACACCCCCCAAACCCTGGGACATTCTGACACTGTTTCACTAAGAAGCCTTTAATTTCATAGGGGAGCTATCTTAGTCTGTTAAGGCTACCATGACAAAAGACTATAGACCGAGGCAGTTAAAAACAATTTATTTTCTTTCATTTCCTCACACCAGAAATCTAAAATTAAGGTGCCAGCAGGGCTAGTTTCTCCTGAGACCTCTCTCTTTGGTTTGCAGATGGCTACCTTCTTGCTGTGTTCTCACAGTGGCCTTTTGTCTGTGTGGGCGCATTTTTTGGTGTCCCTTTTTTTTCTTATAAGAACACCAATCCTATTGGTTAGGACCCCTCCCTTAGGACCTTACTTACTCTCTTTAGAAATTTGTCTCCACCTACAGTCCCACAGGGGGTTAGGACTTCAACATATGGATTTTGGTGGGACACGATTCAGTCTGTAACTGGAGCTAAGAAATGTGTACAAGCATTGTCAATATATTTTGTGGGTTTCCTAAAAGTGCTGTGGGAATTAGGTGACAGGAACAACTTTAGAATCTTTTAGAATCTGAACATGAGTTTATCTCATCCATACCTAAGGTGAAATGGGGATGGCCTTAGTAACACATATAAACTTTTCAATTCAAAACTACCAAGAATCCTTAGAACCGTATTCAAAATAGATTTCATCAACTTCACAAAATGCAGGTCCTGCAAGCAGGCAGGTTTTCCTGGAAGGAGGCAGAACAATGAGGGCACCATGTGCCGTGGGCACTAAGTAGTCAAAGCAGAGGCTGCCATGGCAGCCATGTTCAGAGAACAGTGTGCAGTGCAGTTTGCTGAGAACAGAGGACCCTCACCCAAGCAGTGAGAATGACACCTAATTGGCAATCACATAAGGTTCTGAAAGTCATTCAGAGGATATCATATTCTCATGGTGCCAATGACAATATTTGTAGCTTTTGAGCATGAAGGTCCTACAGCTAAAGTGGTCCTCAGGAATCCATTGTCTCGTGGAAGAAAGGAGAATGGATTGTAAGGTGAGTGAGTGAGAGGAAGAGGCAAGAACAACTTGACCAGTGCTAATGGAACCAACGAAAGCAGTCAAAATGCAGCCACAGAACAGTTGTTCCAGTCAAGCTTCAGACCTAGCTTGTTTATATATACAATACATTTTTTCCTTTGTTTGTAAAAACCAAGCAAACAAAAGTTTCTTGCAAGGGCAGGAGAGAACCAACTATTACTGAGTAGCTCTCCAATGCCAGTTGTTCTACATTTATCTCATTTAACTCTAGAAATAAATCTGTGAGGTGCATTATGTCACCTTATTTGATGCTACTGTTAAGTGAGGCTGGGGAAGCCCATGGTCATCACACTTGTTGTGGGGATTTCATACAGGTTGTCCATTCTGTCTGCCCCAAGGTGTGAGCATTCTGCAAGGTGCAATGCAGAATTCTGGTGTTCTGACAGGAAGCAGTTGGCATCAACTGGTTTCTAATGAAAGAGCAGACGAATTAGGAAAAAGGTGGCAATCTGGCAAGCAAAGCTAAATGTTGGGAGGGGAAGGAATAGGAGTATGAAGATTCAGGATTGCTAAGTGGCACTGGAGATGAGCAGATGTCCAGGAAAAAAAAGTGACAGTACAGAATCATGCCCCTTTATTGCATTACCACCCGCTCCTTCAGGTTGCCCGGCCCCTTCTCTCAGCACCACCTCTTCACTCAGCCCCGCCCGCTCATTTGGCCTGCCCTTCCTGTCACACCACCTCTTGGCCTCTCCTTGCCCCAGGGCATCCAGATCCCCAGGGTTTCCAGTTCTTCTGTCCGGAAGTGTAACAGACGATCATGTTAGGTTATCATGTCAAATTCTGTGGCTCACTGCATTAGGAGGTTACCTTATGGAGAAGATGAAGAGCAAAAGAAGGTAAGCTTTTCCAATTTGAAGATATATCAAATAAGACACTGAGCAAACAAATGCTTATGTACCTATTGTACCTGCAAGACAGCTCCTCTGGCCTCAGGGGAGGGACACATGACCCCAGGGTACCATATGAAATAGGCCAGATCGTATAATTTCTCATAGATTAAAATGTATTTCTATTATGACCAAATGGATTATCATTAATGAGTGAAGTCATTTAGACAAAGCCAGCTATTTGCAATAAATCTGAGAACTTTATGACTAATAAATTGTTTTATTCATCAGAAAAAAATCACATATGAACTTAACAAAAAAGAATCAAGATTTAAAGAAAAGAAATACATGTCCTCAGCCTCTTTAAGTGAACACCAAAATATCCGTTATTACCTTCATCTCTTAGATTATATTTATTTTCCAAGCAAATGGGATCACACGAAGGATTACAGGGCTTGTGATCACAGTTTCAGGACCTGAAGTACCATGACTGAGGCAGCCACAGTGGCTTTTATCAGTCAAATTTAATTATTTGTGCTTATTTAGAACAGAGAGCGTTACCTAATTCTGAGATGTGGTCAGTTTCTTTTACACCCCTTCCCTTTTGAAAGCTTCTTAGTCCAGTGAGGCTATTCTTTACTGAATATATTTAACATATGCTTCCCAGTGTAACTGTGAATGGGGCAAAATTTAAAATGTGCTGTTTGAAAACTCATTCTTGAACATATTAGCACATGCACCCACACACATATCAAGTTTTTATCTCTGGAAATGAGTCCTACTTAAATATGCATGGTTCTATGGTCTTCACAGGTTATTTGTAAGTTATCAGAAATAGCATTTAAGTATAGAAATATGTATGTTTTCTTACTTGATATTCTAATATTGAAGTTTGGAGAAATTTAATCTAAAATAAAACAAAAGTATAGGCAGCCTAAAGCACTCTTGACATAGAAGGTACAATATTGGATTTTTAAAAATTTTTTTAAAGATTTTAAAATATTTATTGATTTATTTATTTGCTTATTTATTTTAGATAGAGAAAGAGTGAGGAAAGGGCACAGGGAGAGGGAGTGAGAGAATCCTAAGCAGGCCCCACGCTCAAGTGCCTCACTTCTTTAACTTAGATTCAGGGAAGATTTTACCTATGAGAAATGAGTCTTATTCATATTGCAAGGAAGTATGTTTTTGACTAGTTGTGTTTTGAGGGGAAAAAGGTATTCGTGGCTTGATTTATCAAGTCAAGCTTCCTAAAGAAAAGAAATTAAGGTGATTTTCTTTTTACATGAAGCACAATGTTATTCAAAGTTTAAAAACAATCAACTGAAAGAAGGAAGTCAAATTAGAAGAATTAAGTGATGATGAATCATGGAGAAAATTAGCAGATGATAAGAAATAGAAGTAATTCCCATTGTATAGACACTTTGGGGGATTATGTGCTATCACTCAGGTTATGAATCCACAAAAATCTGAATGTAAACTCTAACCCAAGTGTCATTCTAAGACAGCAGTGCCATGTAGAGGAGAGAACACAGGTTCTGGAATAAGACAATCTCAGTTTGTATCCCAACTCTGCTGTCAGTTACTTTCTGTTCAAATCATTTAAACAATCTGTGCTTCCATTTCCTTATCTTTTAAATGGGGCAATAATAGTGTGGGTATGAAAATCATATTAATTAATACTTGTTAAGCAATGAAAACATTGCTTTAATCAGATTAGAGATTATTATATCAATTCAAGTTACAGCATTGTTGTAGTACATTTAAAAGTATATATATATATGTATATATATATATAATGCACACACCATATATATATAAAATTGCTGTTAATTGGTTTCAGAAACATACGGTGAAACTATTTTAAATTAAATTAATTCAAACCATGGCATATCAATTTAAATAGCTTTCATTTATTACTTTAAAAAATCCACTTTCTTCATTTGATTTTAATCTTTCTTTTAAAAATAACATTAAATGTTATTGGTCACTTACCATGTGTATATTGCTATGACATAGGAAGGTAGATTCAAAGACTATTGTATCTCAGTTCTTTAACATATAAGGCAACAGGTATTTAGAGAGTCAACATGAACCCTTTTAGTCATTAAGACACCCTTTAGAATGTAGTACATGGCTCTAGCACACTAAATGAAACCCTAGGGTCTACTTTATGAAAATATGAGAGAAGTTCATAGAGATAAGTGACTACATTAAGAATATAGAAAGATCTCAAATAAACAACCAGACTTTACACCTTTGAGGGACTAGAAAAAGAAAAGCAAACTAAGCCTAAAGTTAGCATAAGGCAGGAAATAACAAAGATGAGAGTAGAAATAAATGAAAAAGAAGCCAGAAAAAAAAACAATAGAAAAGATAAATAAAGTGCTATTTTTTGAAAAGATAAACAAAAATGACAAACTTTTAACCAAATTAACAGAAAGAGAGTTAAACTCAAATAAGTAAAATCAGAAATAGAAAAGGAGACATTGCGACTGATACTATAGAAATATGAAGGATTAAGAATGGATAAATTCCTAGAAATGTACAGCCTACTAAGCCTGAATCATGAAGAAATAGAAAATCTGAATAGACCAATAATGAGCAAGGATATTAAATCAATAATCAAAATCTCCTAACAAAGGAAAACCCAGGTTCTAATGGCTTTACTGGTGAATTCTACAAATATTTAAATAATTAATGCCAGAATTTATTTTTGGAAAATAAATAAATAAAAAAGAGGGGAACACTTCTAACTTTTTTTATGAGACCAGCATTATTCTGATACCAAAATTAGACAAGGATACTACAAGAAAAGAAAACAATAGGATGATATCTCTAGTGAATAATTTAAAATTTTTCAACAAGATATAACAAAATTCAACAGCACAGTAAAAGGATCATACACTGTGATTAAGTGGGATTCATTCCTAGGACACACAGGTGATTTGACATATAAAAATCTATAAACATGATACACACATTAACAGAATGACTAATCACATAATCATCCCAACAGATGCAGAAAAAGCATTTAACAAAATTCAGTGCACTTTCATGATAAAATCTCCCAACAAATTAGATATATAGAGAGTGTACCTCAACATAATACAGGACACATATGACAAGTCTACAGTTCACATTAAACTCAATGATTAGATGAGGAGTAAGACAAGGATGCCCACTGTCACTACTTCTACTCAACATGGTATTGGACGTCCTAGCCAGAGAGTTAGTCCAAAAAAAATAAAGCAACCAAATTGTAAAAGGAAAAGTAAAATTGTCTTTCTTTGCGGGTGCCATGTTCTTATATATAAAAAAAGCTAGCAACTTCACCAAAACACTATTGGAACTAATAAACAAAAGCAGAAAAGTTGTAGGATATAAAATCGGTATACAAAAATCAGTTGTGTTTCTATACACTTGCAAGAAACAATCAGGAGAAACTACAAAAACAATTCCCTTTACCAGAACATCACAAAGAATAAAATACTTAGGTATAAATTTAACCAAGGAGGTGAAAGATCTGTACACTGTAAACTGTAACACACTGATAAAAGAAATTGAGAAGATACAGATAAATGGAAAGATGCCCCATGTTTGTGCATGGAAAGAATTAATATTGTTAAAATGTCCATACTGCCCAAAGTAATCTACAGTTTCAAAGCAGTCTCTGTCAAAATTCCATTGGCGTTTTCTCATAGGAATAGAAAAACAAATTCCTGAAACAATCCTAAAAGCCAAAGCATCTTGAGAAAGTGGAACAAAGTAGGTGCTATCACACATTCTGATTTTAAACTATAATTCCAAAGCTATAATAATGAAAGCAGTGTGGGATTGGCATAAAAACAGACACATAGACCAATGGAATATGATGGAGTGCCTAGATGTAAACCAACACATAAACACTAAACTGAACAGTGACAAGGGCACTAAGAATATACATTGGGGAGAGGAAGTTCTCTTCAGTAAATGGTGTTAGGAAAACTGACTAATCACATGCAGAAGAATGAAACTGGGCCCCTGTTTTATACCATTTATAAAAATTAACTCAAAATGGATGAAAGACTCACATGTAAGAACTGAAACCTTAAAACTCCTAGAAGAAAACATAGGGGAAAATCTTCTTAACATTGATCTTGGCAGTGACTTCTTTTTTTTTTTTTTTTTTTTTGGTGTGATACCATAAGCATAGGCAACAAAGTAGAAAAAAAAAGTAGGGTTTCATCAAACTGAAAAAAAAAAAAACCTTCTGCACAGCAAAGGAAGCAATCAACAAAACGAAAAGGCAACATATGGAGTGGGAGAAAATATTTGCAAACCATACATGTGATAAAGGGTTAATATCCAAAATATGTAAGAAACTTATATAACTCAATGGCAAGAAGACAAACAACCCAATTTAAAAATGGGCCAAGGTCCTGAATAGACATTTTTCCAAAGAAGATATGCAAATGACCATAAGGTATATGAAATCATTGGGGAAATGCAAATCAACACCACAATGACATATTACTTCACATCTGTTAGAATGACTTTTCTAGAAGACAACAGATAACAAGTATTGGCAAAAAACTATAGAAAAGGGAACCTTTGTACACTGTTGATGGGAACATAAATTGGAACAGCTAATATGGAAAACAGTATAGCATGTTCCTCAAAAAAAATAAAAAACAGACCTACCATTTGATCCAGGAATTCCACTTCTGGGTATATATACAAAAGAAGCAAAATCAGTATCACAAAGATAAGTTGCACCCCCATGTTCACTGCAGCATTGTTTATAATAGCCAAGATATGGAAGCAAACGGAGTGTCCACTGATGGATGAATGGATAAAGAAGATGTGAGATATATATTTATATATTTTACCATGGGAACAAAGAAATCCTGTCATCTACAACAACATGGATGAACCTTAAGGATATTAAGCCAAGTGAAAATATCCAGAGAAAGACAGATATTATATCTCGCTTAGACATGGAATCTAAAAAAAAAAGTCAAATTTATAAAAATAGAGAGTAGAATAATGATTACCAGGGACTGGGGTTTGGGAGATGCGAAGAGATGCTGGGCAAAAGATCCAAGCCTTCAAAATCAGCTTTGGGGACCTAATGTACACCATGGTGACTCTAACTAGTAGTAATGTGTGTGTACATGAAATTTGCTAATACAGTAGACCTTAAGTGTTCTCACTAAAAACAAACAAACAAGTTAATTGTGTGAGTTGATAGATGTGTTAATTAACCTGATTGTGGTAATCATTTCACAAAATATGCATGTCAAATCATCACATTTTATACTTTAAAAATAAACAATTTTGTTAGTCATACCTCAGTAAAGCTGAAAAAACTCTAACAAATAAATGCGCAACTGAAAAATAATTTAATACAATACTTTTTTTAAATACAAGAAATATCTGAAATCCAGGGAACTACGAAATATTGAAAATAAGTATTTTATTATTTTCCCTTTTCCTTTTACAGCATATTACTCCCAATTAAGGAAGCCACTAAATAAGGCAATAACCACTGCTACTGTCTTATCTCAAAGTGGAAGGGTACAAAATGACTCTGTTCAGGTTCCATTCTGTTCTATTCATCAATCATGAGACCACAGACTTTTTTAGATGAAAGAGACCAGAGAAATTGTCTCATACATATTTTTTATCTCCTTCAGCATTGTGAGGACAACATCAGCTTCCTCACATGGTACTTAACATTCTAAACCAAATGCTGGTGGACCAAACCTGTCCGATGGTGTTAGTTTTACTATAAGCAAATTACAGACAGATAGCTTGTCACAGCATTAATAGCTGAGATTTTCCAGCATTATGGAATATTGTAAGTGTACTGGGACTGAAGATCTACTATATTTCATTAAGTTTAACTTCATAGAGTTTTATTAAATTCATGATTCAATATTTATTGAATGCCTACTATGTGCTAGACTCTAGGATACGGAAAAAATGAACAATCTACAGCCCCAATGTTCAAGCTGCATATAATTTGATGGTGAGCAGGGATGCATAAGAAGATAACACAATGGGATGATGATAATACCCTGTGCAATGATAGAGACGTGCATAGGAAAATTGCAGCATTCAGGACACTCACTGAGCATTTACTGTGTGCACGGCCCTGCTTTAGGCTCTTCATGTAGATTAATAATTCAATCCTCTGGACAAACCCATGAAGTGGATATTCTTTGTTACCCTCATTTTGTATATGAAGACACTGAGGGGCAAAGATGTCAAGTGACCTGCCCGAGTCAACGGCAGATTCAGTATTCAAACACAGGAAATCTTACTCAAAACCTTGTCAGGAAGAACCAAAGGATCTTTAAGCCAGGTGAGCCTTGAATTAGAAGAGGCAGGCTTGGGGCACCTGGGTGGCTCAGTGTTGAGCGTCTGCCTTTGGGTCAGGTCGTGATCCTGGGGTCCTAGGATAGAGTCCTGCATCAGGCTCCCCGTTAGGGAACCTGATTCTCCCTCTGACTATGTCTCTGCCTCTCTCTGTGTCTCTCATAAGTAAAGAAAATATCATTAAAAAAAGAAGAAGAGGCAGGCTCAGGGCATGGGAACAGAGCATTCCAGGTAGAAAATGCAGCTTGGAGGAGCATTGGCAGTGGCCTCTAGCTAATGATGGGATCAAAGGATATAGCATTGCTGCTGATGAAGGGCAAAGTGCAAGGCAGAGGGGTGTGGAAGATGAGTCCAGTGGGGAGAGCGGGCTGTCATCTCCATGTTGAGCATGTGCCCTTTCACTTGGAAGAGCAGGGTCCCCCAAACCATGTTCCCTGGTGGTTGCTTGATGCAAAGACTCTGGAGTCAAATCATCCCAGGAAAACCTGGTAAATGCATTTCAACAAGGTTCTTTCAGCAAGACTTGGCAGTCCTTAAAATGGGAATCTCTAAAAGAGAGATACACCTTTCATTGCTCCCCAGAGTTTTTGGACCATTGAACCTTTATGTTCCACTGCAACTTATGGGTCTATGACTGTCCCTAGAGCCCACTGTGGGAACTTGCTGAGTGAACTGAACAGAGAAGCCCAGACTTGGGGAGCCAAGCGCAGGCTTGGAAAAAAACAAACCAGGAGGTATGGAAACTACTAAGAACAGTGTCCATGCTAAGTACAATCGTTTCAGACACATTTGTACCTCCTTCCCCTCCCCCTCGTAGTTCCTTCGGCATCCTCAAATACAAGATAGCAATTTTGTCTGACTATCACTTCCAGCTAAGTTATGAACAATATCCAGCATTCCGCCTAGAGTATGGGGAATTACTATAAAAGTCTCATGTCAGATGTCGAGGGCTTAAGGATATTTCTTTTAATAGAAGCACCTGAAGTCCAAAATATCTTCAAGACCTCCCAAAAATAAATAAATCACAATGGTAGAAAGGCAGACAAAGGAGCTGGTACCTTGGGAAAATATAAAGCCAATAACACCAGATGCACAGACACTTGCTGAGGTTAGTGATGGGTTTGCCCCCGTCTTGGAGACACTTCATTTGAATGGGATCCATAGAGGCTTTATATCTTTACTGGTATAAAATGTGGAAGATGAGACCTGCAGCAAAGTTTGGAGGGGCCATGACTTAGTTTGGGAGCAGTATTCTAAAGGACACAGGGCAAAGTGAAAGATGGGAGCCCAATATCAGGATTAGAGTTAGGAAAAATATGTCTTTATAGACCTTGAGGACATTAATAATAATTATGAAATATGATAGCCATTCAAATTTGCTCTCAATTTTTGAGGGTAAGAACAACAGTCCCCAGGGGAAATTCTGGTATATTTGGATGTAATGGACATTTATCAGAAATATATATTACAACAATGAGTTACAAAATGTCTAATATAAGTAATAAGTCTAAGACCAACATTTATATTAGCATGATTTTGTGTACAGATAAATAGAGGACAAGCAAAGCACTTTCAGACTCTGTATCTAGACAAATGAGAAATTGGTTTCATTCATCCTCTCATCAAACTTTTTTTTTTCCTGCCTTCTACAGAAAGTTTAACGTTTCCTAAAAGAGAAGTCATGTGGCTGTGCATTTTTACTGAAGCAGGTAGTTCATTCCAGCAGTTTGGAGCTACAACCCAGAAAGATTTTCTTCTGCTGTCAGTTTTGGCTTTAGGCATTTCAAAATTAATAGACTGGGTCGAGTGAAGGGCATATTTGCAGCCTGTGTTGGATAAAAGTGAACATAAATATGCTGGTATCAAATGACTATAAGAAAGCATTTATAAGGAGAGGAAATTTTTAAAAATCCTGAGACAATAAAGTAATTGGATCGAGTGTGAGGAAATATGCACTGCCACTTGCTTGTAATCGCTAACAGGTTTGATTTTATTTTTATTTTCTGTTATGTGATTTCATTCTTGGGCTAACCACGTGCAATGCTCTCTTTGCTTTGTGGCTCTCAGCAATACCATTCATGCAATGACACTCCAGCTAAGAGAGGCCTCCCCAATGGCTTATATTAATTTGTGTATGAGAGCATAAATGCTTCTGGTAGATATTATCAAGGAACAATTATTTTGACAACTTTTTAAAAATTGCCGGCTGTAGTGGAAAATTGATCTGAATGACAAAAGATAGAGAGCAATGCCTTGGCAACGTGAATGCTGACAAGCGATCCCGCATGAAACCCTAACTGGTTTTAAAACATCATGGCATCTGAATAATTTGAAGAAATGTGTGGTATAAACACTGTACCTCCATCATATCATACATCATAAGTACATGATTTATGTCTTCAAATATATTTCAGTGTGTGTTAAAACAGAGGAAAAAACTGGGACACTTGAAACAGTCAACCTAGTCCCTCCAAATCCATTTTAAAGAAGAATATTGCATTTATTTGTTCTTGTTATTTCTCAAAACCTGAAGAGAAGCATTTGAATCCTGAAAACTCATCCAAAACTACATAGGGTTGTTTGCCCTAGAAGCAGGGCCAGCTTCCGGGGTCCTGTGGGGTCAGTAAAGTCACACAGGAGAGGAGCCACCCTTGGTTCAATGCTCTAAAGATACTATCTTGAAATTCTTTATAATTTTATCTGTGATTTTTGTGTTTTCTTAAGTGGAATGGGACAATGGAGCACGTGCTGGGCGCTTGGAGTCTGTCCTCCTGTGTGGTCCCATCTCCCTGGGGTGAGTTCTCTGCTGCGCATTCCCTGCTCCCTGCCTTCTGCCCCAGCAGGGACCCAGGCATGTGGGCTTTCACCTTAGAGTTGTCCCTGTGTCCAAGGGAGCATAGTTTGGAATAGCAAATAAAAACTGACCATGAGGGATCCCTGGGTGACGCAGCGGTTTGGCACCTGCCTTTGGCCCAGGGCGCGATCCTGGAGACCCGGGATCGAATCCCACGTCGGGCTCCCGGTGCATGGAGCCTGCTTCTCCCTCTGCCTATGTCTCTGCTTCTCTCTCTCTCTCTGTGCGACTATCATAAATAAAAAAACAAACAAACAAAAAAAAAAAACTGACCATGACAGATTAGGAAAGAGACAGAATGAGAGAGATTGGCCACATAAGCAAAAAAAAAAAAAAAAATTCCCTTTTCTTTTTTGAACAAAGGGCCCTGCATTTTCTTTTTGCACTGGGCCCTGCAATTTATATAGCTGGTCTTGATTTAGGACACTCTTTGTACAAACAGATTATGACTAATATTAGATATGGATCTAATCATACCCCTACCATCCTACCCACTGTTCACGTGTTTGTAGTAAGTGAGTGACCCTGAGTAATCAGTTGACCCTGGCCTGGCTTGGGCAGTGGATTGTTCCTCAGGCAATGTGCATGGCGAGGAAGAAAGACTTGCAAAGACTCAGCTAGCACTTGAGGTTTTCTCATGGCTCCAGGGACCTGAGTCCCCCTCAGTCCCGGTGACTGAACCAGCCTAAATGTTTTTCTGCAGTTGCTCTGGAACTTGGGCTCCACTAAGTTCCAGAGTTGGGTTACCCTAGGGTAGCCCCTAGGGTAACCATGGTCTTGGTACACAAAAGCGGTCCCTCCCATATTGACTTAATGAGCTTTCTTCAGCCCAGTAATGGAAGTGGTGAAAACAAAACAAAAAGGCCACTTTTTCCCTTAATTATCAATCTTTAAAACAGGTGTTTTTTCGCTTTTCTTTTTTTTTTTTTTTTAAGATCTTTAATGTAAAGTTGCTCCCGCCGGTGGTGGTAAGAAAAGAGGGTACAAGGCAAGTGGATCTGAGAGATGAACTTTATTGCAAGCACCCTCGGGCGAGGTTCCATGAATCAGAGAGAGAGAGAGAGAGAGAGGGAAAGAGAGAGAAAGAGAGAGAGAGTTGGGGAAGTCGCGCTGGGAGGGAGTTGGCTGGGTCCTTTTATCGGGTTGAGGCAGGGCATAGGCTTGTGTCCATATAAGGTAAGGTATGGAGGGCATGGGTGGGAGAAGCCCGTGATGGACAGTTCCCAATTGGGAAGTTCCTGGGTGGAAAGTTTCAGTTTCCTGGTGGTGACCTGGAGGCCGCAGTGAAGGTGGCAGGAAAGTCCGCCATCTTGGACATCAATAGGTTCCATCTGCATGGCCATCCTCTTGCTTTGGGCTTTTTTGTGTGATATACAGCAGGGTAGACTCTCTTGGTTTTTCTTTCTACTCATCCTGCCCGGTCCTGTATCTTTCAACCCTTTCTGGACTTTCTTAGAGGTGACTGTACTTTTTGAAACTCCTTTACCTTTTCATTTTTCATGTGTTTCTTTTTTTGCTCTTTTCTTCATTTGGGGACCATTTTGCTATATTTCAGTGGTGTCGATGTTACAGATTAGAGGATATAGTGAAAGTGACTTCTGAGACTAACCCACATGTCATTTTTTTAAAAAGATTTTATTTATTTATTCATGAGACACACAGAGAGAGAGACAGAGGCAGAGATAATAGGCAGAGGCAGAAGCAGGGTCCTCGGGGAGCCCAATGTGGGACTTGATCCTGGGACTATGGGATCACACCCTGAGCTGATGGCAGACGCTCAACCACTGAGCCACCCAGGCATCCCTCACATGGCATTTAATCTGATAATTTAGTAGCATGTTAAGAATTAAAGAAGCGTTTGATGTGTGAGGGACTTAGTTATCCTTGGATTTGCTTTCTCCAAAACAGAAGAAGCACTTCTAGGATAGTAGGCTTCCAATGACTAAGTTCCATGGAAGAAAGAAGTCTGCCAAGCCATTCTTAATTGTCTATGGTTTTCTTAATATTAATGTTAAGTGTTTATGCTCCCACTGAGGTATTCAATGTCATTTCTTTGAAGCTCGCATAATCGGAGCCATAATGGGATGACTCTACTGTCTGTTTTTTTTTTTTTCAGTATGCATCCCTCTCTTGGACCACATGGCCCAGATAGGCAGAGGACAAAGCTTCACCATATCATTCTTAAACACAGCGTGAGTAATACAGGCTGCCCAGGCTGCCTCCCCCACAGGCTTGCTCTCTGATTAACCTCAATTCAGGGATCTGCAGGAAAATAGGGTCATGTAACCTTAACTTCTGATCAAATTCGGCAAAATACTGTCCTTGAACTGCTGTACCAGGAGAGAAACAAACATGATTAAGAAGTCTTTTCTCCCCACCTCCCTGTCCTACCCAACATACCCCATTACACACACACACACACACACACACACACACACACACAGAGTAAGCAGCAGGACTGATTTCCTAATTCAGGAAGACTTGGTTCTGATTTCATGTTTCTACCCCTAGAACCAAGTTCCGCTGCTATTCCCCGAGCAGCATGGTGCAGTGTTATTACTGTCTCCAGATGCCCACGTTCTGGACCAGCAGCACAGCCCCCACATAAAAGAGAATCCTGAGGAAATGTGAAGCTGCGCTGCGATAATTAACCCCGGACTCTGTATTGGACAACATAGGTAAACACTTAGGGAAGTGTTTTTAAATTTGCCTGATTTACTTGCGTGTTTCACGCTTTGTGGAAATCATCCCGAGTTTAATAAAAAAGCCTTTTTCCAACCGGGAAAAACACCTTTAGCAAACTGCATCTTGTCTTACCCTCGATCGCTTCTTGTATACAAATCAGAACATCTTGCACAATACCTGTGACTTGTTCTAACATTTTTCAATCTTAAAAGCCTCGTAATTATACCTTTGTTTTGAAATCTGAATATATCTAGAGCGACGAATACCCACTCCCTCTATAGACTGCTGGCAGGATTTGCTTTTCACTTTGGGGAGAAATCTATTCTTTGTAGAATATTCCCACGCATGTCTGTGTCTATTTCTCAGAGCAGTGCCACAAAGGATATGACCCCTTTGCTCCCAGTCACCTTTCATGATGCTGAATCGCCTTGGACGTTGGTGCCAGTCAGCACGATTTGATTTGCTATGGTAAGAATAAGATTATATCTAACAGACGATGTCATTTCCAGGTTCAATAGGCACAGATTTAAAACTAGTCCTCTCTTTGACCCTCTGGGTTCTCTTGAACTCTTGCACCTTCTTTGACAGTGTTTGTGAATGAGTGAATTCATGAAAATTCAAGGTTATTTTAATGATAATAGCGCAGCGGTGACAAAGGAAGGAGGAAGGGCTGGTGGACCCAGCTCTGCTGCTCCTTCACCGTAGCGACTTCCTTCCCGACAGACTGACTGCGGAGTGAATTCCTGTTGATGGTCAAAAGCTGAGAGCACTTGTGTGTCTGCAACAGTGCGGCTGCTACTGATCTGTGAACATGACATGCCTCAGAATAGCGCATCGCCATGGCAACAACAAACAGGAGCTAAATTCCATTAGCGGCAGTGACTCAGTGAGTCCCGCAGATAATGCGCGGGGCCTGGCCAACTGCCCACAAAGGCTTATGTGAAAGTTCTGATGAATTCACTGCGGGTTGTTATGTCTGCTTAGGTCTAAGTTCTCTCTTTGGTTACTTAATTCCTTATACGTACGGTATTTGTTTAAAAAAAAATTACTTAAAATCCCATTAAAGGGATCCCACTCCCAGAAATACATGTTTGGGGGATACTTTCTGCTTAGTTAAAAATTCCCACCGTTCTCACTGCTGGATTGTTGTTTGTTGTTGTTGTTGTTGTTTTTGTCACTTCCATTACCCTGGATTAATTTTTAAATTTTTGTTGTTTGCTAAAAAAAATAAAAAAATAAAAAAAAATGAGTGACCGGGAGTTAAACAGAATTTACATGGCACTTATCTTCAGATGATCTTCCTTTCCCCTCCCCAGACATCTAGCGTGAGTTTAAACCTGACAACATTCTTCATTGAGGTCAGTCAATGATTATCAAGGTTTTTTAAAGGAGAGGGGTCCTGGGTCAAAAGGAGAAAGGAGCGAAGTCCTTTGATATATTCAGTGCAGTTGGAGGACAGTCGGTTGTAGAGGAGATTAAAGAATGCGAACATTTTCAGAATTACTTTCAAGGTAGGAAATTAATAGCTTTAAATGATCTCATATTAATGTACCTACCTCCAGATATCCGAAATTCAAAAGAGTTCGGATCCTTTCTTGAAAGAAAAATCTGATCCATTGAGGAAATAAGTTGACTTCTTTTTTTAAATGAAGTATAGTAGCAGGGGTGAGAAATAAAAAAGGTGGATGTAATGCATAGGAATTTGCCATCCTGCTTTTGTAATACCAGGCCTGGATGTTCTTTCTCAGGGCCTCCCTTCTCTTGGCCCCCTGCTGTCTATAGCTAGCTCCCATCGTGTGAACTTCCTCTGCAGCCTAGCCATATGCAATCTGGCCATGTGGTGGATAAGACACAATGGTGGACATATGTATTATTAATGGCCAGATGAGAAATCAAGATATTCAGTCCTTGCTACCAAAGAATGATACATGGACGAACCTCAAGGGGCATCTATTTTTATAAGTTAGACAAAAAGTAGAAGTTCAGCCTACTAATTAGCTTTGAATATGTCCCTAATTTGCTCAAGAGCGTGAATAACATAAAAATATTAAACATGATTTTTAATAATTGTGAGCATATATTTTACTGTTGTTCTCCGGAAACTTTTCAATGAACAAAATGAAATGACTCACACACTCACACATACACACACACACGCAGTTTTCTTATTGTAGCCAAATCTATGTTTCTTAGCTCTCTTTTTTCTTTTTTCTCAACAAAGCAATAGATATAATCTGAGATTTTATGAGATCTCATGTGTCTCATGTATTGCTCCCTTCATCCAATACTCATCTTCCTTTGAAGCATAAAGTCATATGTATATCTGAATACACACACACACAGACACACACACACACACACACACACACACGGTATGTGCATGTATTTGTCCTGAAGCAGTCCTAAGGTATAGAGAGAAGTGGGAGCATTGGTGTCAGGGGCAGTGAACAGCACTCCTGGACTGAGTAAACTCTGATGGAGGCGACAGTAGGCACAAAAGGAAGAGGGCTCAGTTTGCCCCGGGCTTGCTCTCTAAGTGGAGAGGAAGAAAAATCGGATTCATTTAGGAAATAAGCAACTCAGGTGTCGGAAAGCTTTTGAGCAGGGCAGTGATGTGATGAAGGTGATGCTCAAAGATAATTTAAGAATGGAGCACAAAAGGCCATTTCAGTCCTTTTAATAGTACAGTAGTGAAGAGCTATTTAATGTAACATACAAATGGAAAGAAGTGTTTGGCAAGAGAGAAGTTGCCAATTAAATAGCTTTGGCTGTTGTTGTTATGGTTGTAACTTTAATGCACTTTTTCCTCATGGAAGCAACAGTAATGATTCTCTGTATCCACATAAAATATTTGAATGCAAACATTCTGTGGGGGATTCAACACTTGAAAATACCAAGACACATACTTTGGGAAGGGCTAACTTTATCAGACAAATAATGAACATTCTTTGTTACCTCTGGTTATTTTAAAGCATCAAACACAAACTCTACATTTATTGGAGTCTCTTTGTTTTTCTTTACAGAGAAAGAGGGGAAAATACCATTGATTCCTTGACAGTCTTAATATTTTAATACAGCTCCTCATACTGGCGTGCAAAAATTATAAACAAATTATAAAACCTATGAACTATTTCTTAAGTAAATAGCAAAATCACAGCATCTTAAACCAATCAGGAGAAACTTGACTAAGCCGATTAAATGTTCTAATGTCAAATTAAATTAAAATAAAGCATTGGTACTTTTAAGACTTTATACCATCTCAAAATCAGGTACCATTCCCATTTCCCAAAGAGATTTTTATAGTATGATCAGTAATCAATGGTTAAAAGTTATTTAAAATTAGCATACACTTTTTTTTTTTCGTTTTAATAAGAATGACTTGCATAGGGTTTTGGGATGTTTGAAAACAATTTGTCCTCTTCAATATTTCAAATACCCCCTTTCCTTCTACTCTCATTGCAAAGAGTTGGAAAGCAAACCTCCCCTAAAGCCTCTTTCCTATGTATTTTAAAGTCTAACGAAGATTTTTGAGTTGTTGAGAATTTTCCACGTGGAAAATAATCAATACCCATTACTATGCAAAAGCCTTTATTTATAATCTAAGATCACTGTCCATTTCCCTTCTTCTTGAGCCCTGTGACCCTGCTACTAGGCATGGTTTTCAGGCAGGTCCCTTAGTGACTAAGGCCAATCCCTTTCAATATAGTATCTTTAATAAGCCGTGAGCCCCAGCCTTTCAATTCCTTTTGTTGGAGTTTTTTAGAGGTGAGCAAGGTGAACTTCTTGCCATCTCCAATTTGTTCCTCGTCTCTGCGTGCATGTGTACCCCGTATCAGCATTCAATAACTCTGGTGGGTCAAAATGGAAGAAGCCTATGCCCTATGCGACTGCCTAGCTGTGGTGTTTGTAGCTTTTCCTCTACTCTCTTATGTGCTCCTGTTACTTTTTATTATTGCCAGCCTCTTTGATAGATCCAAGCCTGCCCTCTCATCAGTCTCAATGTCAACATATACACCAGGTGACAGCATTATCAGCAAGTTCAGCGTCAGCACCCTTACACCCTTGTGTCAGCAGCTGACCCCGAGCTGGTTCACCGTGTTATTTTAAATTCAAATTCATTTGTTTCGTGCTGGGATTTTACTGATATTTAGAGGGAAAATGATTCGCTCAAGGTACATGGGGAAGCTGACATCTTTTCATTTTTGTGTGTGTGGATTAGATAAACCAAAGAAGAGACTAGAGGGGGGAAACCCTCGCTCTTTAAAGAGGCCATGTGGAATCCTTACCTCTTCTTTCTTGGCTTCTTCGAACCTGTCAGGTAACATCTTTTCCCTCAAATTACTTTTCTATCTCTATTTCACATAAAGCTTAGGATCTCTAGGTGAGGCTACCCTTTAAGACTACCAAAGAGCTGCTTATAAGATCAAAGTGATGAATCTTAAAAACATTATTGCAACCTTCTAAATGGATTGGCCACCTCCTTCCTTTTTTTTTTCTTTTCTGCCAGTGCTTTAAACTAGAACTGTGATGTTCTTAATGCCATGAAGTTATCTGCCATGGAGGTAACCTCCTGTGTGTGTATGGGGGGAGTAGACGGTGACTGGAAAGATTCTTTTGTAGTATCTCTATGGCATGAATACAAAGTCCTCAAATTATTCTCTTCTTGCACGTGGCCTGTACTTGGCCATAGAGCAACTGCCCTTCAAGAGGACTCTGTGAGATGCTGTGACCCACTCCTCTCCTGCCCTATTGTTCTTCCTCACATCTGATCTCCTTGATGCCTTTCGCCTTGTTTACAGATGGGCATCAAGTAGGGTTTTCTCAAGAAATGGCAAAGGAGAAAGGGGCAGGAGATGTGTGTGTCCTTATCTGTTCCTGCTTATAAGTAAAAGCTACATCCAGCCTAAGATCGTGCCTGTTCCCTCATTCATTTGTCAAGCAATGATGGGCCAATTGCAAGGTGAGGTTGTAAAGCCATTTCCCCATCCCCAGGACTAAATATATTATTTCCACTGGTGGAAAACAAGAATAGACAAAGAGGAATACTGTAGCATTTCCCTATATTAGCCTTCTAAGAGGGAGCCCATTCCAGCAGTTCCAGTCCCTTAACTCGATGGCAAAGGGAACATTTTCAAGATCAAAATAAAAATCAGCTATAGAAAAAGCTGTCCATAAAGATTAGACCCATCAACAGCTGGTATATGTTTTCTGAAAATATTTCTTTTCTGAGATGTTTTTGTCTAGTAACCTATATTAGTTTCTTTTCTTTATGTAGAAAACCTTTTACAAGCATTTAAGTCAGTCATTTAAAAAAAAATTAAAGATCACTTACTATGCCCTAGACCCTGAGAATAGAAGCATATATACAGAGGGCTTTCATTCAAGAAGCATATCCTCTAACGGAAGGGACAGATGAGGACAGGATACAAATCATTGCAATTCACAGAAGCAAGTGCCGTGGTTGCACCAAGGATGAAGTGATCCACCATGCAAGAACAAGGGTCAGGCAGCGCAATCGCATGGGCAAATGCTGGGGATTAGCAGTGTTTAGGCAGGCACAGGTAGCCCAGACTGGCCAGAGAAGAGCTTATAAACCAGAGACGGCTAATGTTAGGTTGGAAGCCCGCTGAGAAAGTGTTGTTTTATCCTGAAAGACCTTGAGCACGAGAGAAACAAGATCGAATTTGCATTTTAGAAAGGGCACAGTGGCAGAGGTGTGCAAGATAAAGTGGAGCAAGGAGAGGCTAGAGATAGAGACAGGAAGGGAGAGATAATGAGGCCATGATCTTGAAGAGCAAGTGCTTCAGAAGTGCCTCCTGAAGGTGGGGCTCAGCCCTCCTTTATTTTGATGTGTTTCTTTCTCTCTCACATACACAATGGGTGTAATGTTTGTTTCTTTCTCATTAGTCATCTCAATGAACCAAACCTCATACCATTTCATTAATTGGGAACACAGTGTGGTTCACAAATACAGTTTCGAAAACACAATTCCTAATAGGACACCTAATAATATACTTTGCCTGTCTACAATTGCTTGGCAAGTACAATGGCATGACTACCATTCAACAAACAAGAATTCATGATCTGATCAAATGATTTTATAACATGTAAATCAAGAAATAAACAGAGGCCTGGAGAAATGAGGAGAAGAATTCAAAATTGGTAAGCTGGATCATGACTAGTGTTTGGATACTCAGTCTGTCATGACAGGGAAATGCACACTATGGAATTCTTACCCATTGGGTGGCTGATGTGCCACAGGGGGCAAAAAAATGCAGAAGGTGCTGACAGGCCTAAATATCATGAGGTTTTTATGAGTCTCCTTAGCATAAAGATGATTGAATTTCTCTTTGCACCTCATTCCGTAAGTCATGGAGGCCTTTATATCATCCTCCTATTGGTGTTTGCTACTCACCCTATCTGCCCCCCAAAATGACAGCCCCGAATTCAGAAGTGCTATTATGGAAAAGGAATCAAGGCAATGGTTTTCTAAAAAACCCCCTTCAGAGACTGTCCTCATGACTATACGTCAGCCACCACCAAATCACCTCCTGTCACCAGGGACCTTGTTTAGCTCATGCAAGGTCTCATCACCATATGGCCTCTGAGGTTTGTTGACACATTGTGGGCTTGGTATTAACAATTTAATCTTACAATGTACATCCAGGAAACATTGTAGTTATGGGGTGTACTTTCTATTGTACTGAAAAGTTGTCACACAATTAGGAGAGTATTGTGTCTGACTTGTACTTACTTGAAGAGTCATCTAATTTAGCACTCTGTGTCATCTAGAGGAATGGATTACGAAGTGGTTCGAAGGATAAATCCCGCCAAGGATATTGAGCTGTTCATTCCTGTTGGATAAAGAAAAGCTATGCAATAATGTAATTTTTCAAAGATGTAGTATAGATTTCGAAACAAAGTTTGAACAGAAAGATCCTATTAGATCTGCCCTATCAGCTGCACCTGTTACACACAGGATGTGCTTACCTTAAATATCGCCTTAAAAAAAAATGAATGACTAAGCACATAGTTATCTGGAAAGTATTTTAGACACAAGCTAGATCATCTCTAGAAAAATCATTTCATGTAAGATTCTGTGACCATGGTATTTCACTTTCTACATTTATGGCACTCACACTTTAAAATGTGCACACGCTTTTAATAATAAATGTGGTACAATTAACCTGCTACTTTACCTTCCTAACTTTTATCCCTGAATATGGTATTTTGATTTCAAAAATAACTGAAAATGATAAAATTAACATAAGCCGGGTGTTATATATTTTTTATATCTAATAAAATCACTTCATGACTGAAGTGATTTTCTCCCTCCCCCTTTTTAAATACTTGTATTTGTGTGGGTGTGATAGTTTTACTGAATCTTAAAGCTAATGTTAAAAATCACTTTATTTAAAAATCATTATGGTGTTAACTTTGCCTTGAGACATAAATGAGGAAAAGTTCTGACATATAAAGGAAACAAATAAAGCTTTATGTTTTATGGCTGCGTCTTATTGCATTAGCCTTCGTACTCAAAAATAATACAATGACAGTAATTGCTAAGCTATGTGTTTACTACATAGCAATGTGGAAAATTTCAGTTTGGGTAAATATGTCCATGTATTATCATTAAATTATACTAAACTATCACTAGTAAATGTGGAGAAATATTTTACAAAAATGTTGATAATGTTTAAAAATTATATGTTGCCATTATTTAAATGATTATGTAAAATAAATTTTTAAACAATCATATTTATTGTATCTGTATAATACTAATTATGCCACTGTTTAAATAGATAAAGACAAATTTTATGCAGCTTATAGAATTTGGTAATTTATTTTAAAGATAAGCAAAACAAAAAATAGCAAGATATCACAAGCATGAAAACAAATGTATTTGGGGGATATTTTTTGGTACAAAATGGTTACAGACTTTTGAAAACAGAACTATTTTAAATCCAAATATAATTTAGGATATATTTTGCTTTAAATATTTAATGAAATAATTAAGTCTGGTTAAACTAACATACTTTATTTTTAAATTATAGATCCTTAAAAACTCCTATACTTTTCATCTTTATTGAATAATTCATTGGATCTAATTATTTCACAGGAATTTTTACTAACATAATATATGAATAGTAACTCTTTAAAATTAAAAATTGTACTTTGTTTTGTAGTCTTTTTACTGCAGGGTTATTAATATTTTATACTTGTACTCTTCTGGATGTCTGTGAAGACATGCATCAAAATGTTTGTTAGCAGCAATATTTGTAATTATTATATTGAAATTCTTGGATTTAACCTAATCAGAAATTGCTTTTCCGATAGACACCTCTGTATGTTGGATTTATAGCAAATGAAGCTGAAATTTATGTCAGGAAAAGGAAAGCTTTCCTATAAGTGCATTTTTGTGTATGTGTAAGCTTTATCCTACACAGAGACACACATTATGAGACTGAAACACTCAAGTTTCTGTTTTTGGTTTTTGTCTATTATTCTCAGGTATTCTTTTCTAAATTATCAGGAGATGAGCCATCTACTTCAATCATTAGATGTGAACATTTTGGCTTCATTATATTTCATAACATGTTTTTAACCTGAATATGCTTGTCATTTTTCGTTAAAACATCAATGGAAAGGAACCTTTATTTCCACATCTTTAATACTAAATAAAAACAGAGGGAGAAGAAATAGATTTTTATCAAATTCATACTATGTGTTTTAATTCATCAAGTGCATATGGAGCATGAATATGTTTTATTGATAAGAAACATAGAAATGAGGGACGCCTTGGTGGCTCAGTGGTTGAATGTCTGTCTGCCTTTGGCTCAGGGCGTGATCCCTGGGTCCTGGGATTGAGTCCCACATCAGGCTCCTCTGGGGGAGCCTGTTTCTCCCTCTGCCTATGCCTCTGCCTCTCTCTCTGTGTCTCTTATGAATAAATAAATAAAATCTTAAAAGAAAGGAAACATAGAAATGAAAAGCAAAAAATATGTCTAAGAAAAAAAAAAAAACACAACCAAACAAACATAGAAATGAAACACAAAAAATATGGCTAAGCAACTTAAGTAGTCTCCATTCTGGGGAGACTGACCATCAAACATGATCCTGGAATGCAGTTCAGTAAGAGCCCTGATGCGCAAATAACTACATGTTGCCAGACCACACAAAAGAGTCACCAGTAATCCAGAGGTAGGGGATTTTGAAGGGCTTCTTGGAAGTGATGGCTTCTGAGTTAAAATCTGATGGACTAGAAGTAGCCAAGTGCAGAGAGGTAAGGGTGAGCCAGGGAAGATCATCAGAAAGCACAAAGGTCTAGGAGTAAAAAATTGCCCTTACAGGGAATGATAGCAATTTGGTGTGGCACCTTCTCTAACCTATTCAGGTTTTCTAGAAAAATGGTCAAACAAGCAACAGCAAAAATTAACGGTCTCACCACATGTATATTTTGAGAAAGGAAAGCTAGAAAGCCTGGGTCTGTTGCCTTGGCCTGTCAATATAACATGTGACCCTAGTGAAACACATATGAGTCTGAGTGCATAAGAAACTAAGGGGGAAAATCAGGAAGAAAAAAAATAAGTAAATGTTAAAATTTCAAATTAGTTTCCAAGTGCATACACCATCTATCCAAGGAGACCCATCACGAATTGAAAAGCCAAGCATGAAAAGACAGTTTAGAAAATCCTGAAGAATAAAATAACCTATGACCAAGTAATCTATTAACAGATTGTTTCTGCCCCCTCTTCTAGGGGGTTCATTGTATTCTGAGAGTTTAAAGCCTGTGCTTTCACTTGAGAGATCAGGACCAGAGAAATTCCATTCTGGAGGCCATGCTCTTCTTGCCCCATTCCATACCCTGCACTTTCCAGGCTGGCAGGACTCCCCACTCATGCCTGAGCCTTAGGCCCTTTCCAGCCTCAAGATGGGTGAAGCCACTAAGGCATGCCCTGGGTTCTTGACTACAACAGTGGAAAAGAAAGCTGTGACACTGAATTGGAGCAACAACAGGACCAAGGCAGGAGGTACTTCCTATGTAGGCATCTTAACAGAGGGGGAGGAGAAAAGTGGAGACTGCTTGATTTAAAGATGCTAGCTCCGGGGCACCTGGGTGGCTCACTGGTTGAGCATCTCCCTCTGGCTCAGGTCATGATCCCGGGGTCCTGGGATAGAACCCCATATCGAGCTCCCCACCGGGAGCCTGCTTCCCCCTCTGCCTGTGTCTCTACCTCTATGTGTGTGTGTGTCTCTCATGAATAAATAAATAAAATCTTAAAAAAAAAAAAAAAGAAGTGTGCTCTGGCAAGGTGTGGGCAGAAGACCCCTCAGCTCTGCTTGGGGGAGAACAGCAATCCCACAGGTGCTTGCTTAAGCGTGGGGACCTAACATCCTCCAGTGGCCGGACATAGGCAGTCATGCTTCAAAGGAGAAATAACAACAGAGAAGAAAGGAAAGAGGGATCGTCAGCCATAATTATCTTGAGCTAAAGAACACAAAGTTCCTAATTGCTCTGAAGGACATTCCCATTTTGGTGTTTGCACAGTAAAGAAGGAATTTGAAAGATGGGCCAGGAAGTCCCCCTTTATTTGCTGGAGTTGGCTGGAAACCATCAGACAGGATTGTCTGTGTAATATGTTTTTTTGCCAAGCTGTTCATGGGGATGTGAACAAACAGACACAGATATATATGTTTGATGAGTTAGTCCTTACATATCACAAAGGACTGAGGATGTAAAATTCCAATGAGAATTTCAAGTGGGAATTTGAGTTTTCATTAGATGTGGAAATCGTTAGCTCAATGATTTAAAAAAAAAAAAAAAAAAAAAAACTTTCCAAATGTTAGAAATGAGGTCACTCGGATTCTAGATTATAGCATACTTACTTGTTACTGAAACATATTTTTTCATCATTTCTGTCTGTTCTTTCTTGATGGGGGGGCTGAAAAACCTGCCAGGCCTGGAGATGACAATCCTCTGAAGATTTAGATGAAGGTCAAGGGAGACAAATATTCCAGCTGCCGGGCCCATTCTTTCACATGCCAAGTGTGAACTGTGTTTCTACACTGAAATTTGGGAACTTAGCCAGGAAAAGCCAGAATGAATTAATCCTATACAAAACGCTCTATTAGAGAACTGCTCTCACCCAGGGTGAGCAAGCCAAGTGAAGTGAAATGAGGAAGACTCAAGGTTTAGGAGAGCTTTTTCAGCAGAGGATAGATGGATAGAATGTTCTGGAAACTTGAAATATTTCACTACAGCTAGAGTGATGAATGCAGAAGAGGAGAAGCCTGGCAATGAGCTGAAGCAGGTGTGGGATACCTCATGGAGGGCTGTACACGCCATGCTCAGTATCGAGAGCTTTATACTCTTCATCCTGCAGACGGACAACCAGCAGCCAAGGAGAGGGTGTCATTAATCCCTCAGAAGGCCAGTCAGCTGTCTCATTACTTGTTATTTTTTTCACAACAATCTCAGATCTACATCCCACTCAAGCATCCAATGTGTGGGAGTTGAAATTTATTTTTCTTGTTCATACACAAATGCCTCTAAAGTTACACAGTATTAAACACATGAGCATACATTTTATCTAACAGGTGATATCGATCAAGTTTGAAGTAAAAAACATAAAAGAAAAAATTTCCTTCAACAATCAGCAGAAATGTGGTTAAACAAAGCAATAAATTATCTTAAAAGGGATGGCTTGGTGGGCAATTGGTTGAACGTTTGCCTTTGGCTCAGGTCCTGGGATTGAGTCCCACATCAGACTTGCCTCAGGAAGCGCTTCTCCCTCTGCCTGTGTCTCTCTACCTCTCTCTGTGTGTCTCTCATGAATATATAAATAAAATCTTTTTAAAAATTATCTACAGAGAATTCCTAAACACTTGGAATTCTGCAGTAAATATACACTATGTTCATGGAAGAAAATATTTAAAACTTAAGAAAAGCATATGCTGAAACTCAAATTGAATTTATTTAATAAGACTAAATTTACAATTAACATGTTTCTAAAATATAAGGAAAATAAGGCGAATAAGCAAATTTTAATCAGTAAGAAATCTCTTGCAAATATTTTTGATGAATGGCATATAGAATAGTACAACAGAATGTTACTAAAAAGTTAAGTCTTGGTTTGGTATTCACGTGTGGCACTTTTAGTTGGTCAAATTGACTCATGGGTACTATACCATGTGAGTAGTTTCATATGCCAGCAAGTAGGATGTTCTGAACTTTATTTTTAAAAACAAGACAGTCCAGCAAGTAGGATGTTCTGAACTTTATTTTTAAAAACAAGACAGAAAACTAGTTTCAAGCAAGTATTTGGGGAGGAATTTATTTCAGTTAACTAACTCCATTCTTCCAATTGTTTAATAAAATATATCAATGGGCAAAGTTGCGGAGTATCAAAGAACTATGATCTTTATACTTAATACAGCAATGTAGGGATCCCTGGCTGGCGCAGCAGTTTAGCGCCTGCCTTTGGCCCAGGGCGCGATCCTGGAGACTCGGGATCGAATCCCACGTCGGGCTCCCGGTGCATGGAGCCTGCTTCTCCCTCTGCCTGTGCCTCTCTATCTCTCTCTCTCTCTGTGTGACTATCATAAATAAATTAAAAAAAAATACAGCAATGCATAATCATTTAGATTAATTATATGTATTTTTAGATTTGCCTATATAGATAATGTATTTTATATAGGTGTCATCATAAATGTTATAAGGTTATTTATTTTAGGCACTTATATTGACTTATGTCACATATTATTTATCTCTGTAAGTATGTACCAACCTATATATAGGAACGCATATATATTCACTCACATATATGTGTATTCTCAAACATACAGACACACATCCATAGTTTAATCAATAATTTATCTCAGTTCAAAGATTTGATTTTGTACTTTTTCTTTTCAGATTCCATAAATACATTCGAGTAATCTTATTTAAATGACTACTGTTTGGGGTATGGAAAATAGGAATTGACTTTAGATTTCCCAGGAGAATGTTCATTTTTAATGTCTCACAAGAATATTCCAAATATATTACATTAGAAATTATCTTCAGAAACAATAAGAGCCAATTTTAGTGAGGCCTTGGGTATTTTTCCCAGGAAATTTGCTAATGTATATAATCAAACCAAATAATGAGCTGTAATACAGTGAGCATGCTGTTTTGTTTGAAAGGTTTTCAAATGAAATCTTACTCAGTATTTTATATTAGTGAGAAAATTACTAATAATTCAACAAAGAAAATTCAGTAAAGGGATGTCCCTGTGAAGTATAAATCTCCTTTCCCTTTAAAACCTACAATAAAAATAGTACACATATGCATGCTTGCACACGCAAATGGGCACATGTACACACACACACACACACACACGCACACACACACCATAGAGTATAGAAACCTGTAAAAACTGTCAGGAAGGCAAAACCCTAGAATGAGTTGAGCTTCTCTGTGCATGATAGTAGCAACGTTAAGTAGGTTTGTCACAAGAAGATCATCTAGGGAAGGAGAATACTATTTCTAAAGGATATGGCTAAATGTTCAGAGCCTAACAAAAGTTAATGTAAATGTTTAAATCTAATTTTGCATGTCTTGTCCATTAAGGAAAATAATGTTCCCTCTTTTTTTGGTTTCAGGAGAATTTAGTAATTCATCACTTACATATAAGTGCTCATCACAAGTGCCCTCCTTAAGATTAATCCCCCTTGTAGCCCATCCCCCACCCACTCTCCCTCCCTCAACCCTCATTTTGTTCTCTATAGTTAAGTCTCTTGTGATTTGCCTCTCTCGTTTTTCTCCTCCTTACCCTATGTTCACCTGTTTTGTTTAGTAAATTCCATGAGAAATTAACCTTATAAATCAAATGAATAAAATATAGTGTAAGAGTAGAGTTTTTTCCCCCCAGACTTTAGGGAGTAATAGGCAGCAATTTAGTCTCCTGTGTTAAACAACTAGCACACAGATGAAATATATGGAACAGGGGTGTTCAGTCATTGGACAATAGGTGGAATAAGACCCTGACCGTTAAGAACCGAGAAAAAGCACATGATCTCTGGGATTGACACGCAGAGTATGCAGAGGGAATCACCAGTTGTGCACTGTGGAGATGGGGTACTGAAACAGAGCCTAGCACTCCCCAAGGGTTGAAAAAATACAGATGAGATTAAGGTAGGGAGGATTAGCAGGAAAGGAATTTCAAAGAGAGAAAGCTCAGGAGATCTGCAGGCAGTATCTTCTTAGCATTTGCACAAGAGACATGAGAACATGGGTTCCACACAAAGACTCACACACAAACGTTAAGAGCAGCATTTTCTCCCTCAAGAGCCATAAATTGGAAACAATCTAAATGCCCATGAAAAGAAAAATGGAAAAACAGATAGTCCCCTATTCAGGGGACTATTAGCAATGGAGTGAACTACTGATATAAAAATAATGAGTGAATGTAGGGGGTTGAATGGTAGCTCCTTGAAAAAGATCTGCCTTTAAAAAAAAAAAAAAAAAGTAGGCTCCACACTCAGCCTGGAACCCAATGTGGGGCATGAACTCATGACCCTGAGATCAAGACCTGAGCTGAAGTCAAAAGTCAGATGCTTAACCAACTGAGCCACCAGGGGCTCCAAGATATGCCTACTTCTTAACCCCCTGAACCTGTGAAATGTGACCTCATTTGTTAAAAGAATCTTTACAGATGTAATTAAGAATCTTAAAATGAGATCACTCAGATGATGCAGATGGGACTTCAGTCCTATAACAAGTGTCATTATCAGGGAGAGAAGAAGAGAAGACATAGACACACAGAGGACAAGATGATGTCAAGCAGAGCCAGAGATGGATTATGTAGCTAATAGCGAAGGAAAGCCTGGAAAATCCAGAAGCTGGAAGAGACAAGAGAAAATTCTCCCTTTGCCAGGACATGAGAATTACTGAAAGGCTGCCACTACCACGGTGACAACCTGTGCACATCATTATTTATGACTGAGGAACTGATTTCACTGAAAAGTGAGATGCTGTATCAGATGGGAGTCACTGATACTACCATGTATCCCATTCCTCTGACAAAGGTCCACTGAAGATTCAGGTATGTTGCTAACTGGGGAAAATCTAATCCCAGTAAATTTGGAATGACCAAGAGCTCAGATCTACTTGAAATACAGGCTTAGCTAAAGCTATTTTAGGAGCCGAGGTGCTGGCTGAGGGCAAAAGGAATATGGCATAGAAGGTAAAAGTTTTAAATAGCAACTCCATTTAGGTAAAAACAAAAACAAAAACAAACAAGGATTAAACCCACAGCTAACATCCTACCAGCAGCAGTTCTAGTAAGTTTTGACTTACAAGAGAAGAGTGGCCACAGAACTATTTAAGGGTGGTGGTACTGCTTTCTCGAATATATTTCCCACACTTGTAAAAGGTACATCCTCTTACCCTTCCAGGTTGAGAGAGAAGGTCATACATGATAAATTCATTCTAACCTCCCAGTTTCCATAAGCCTTTGGATACTTTTCTTTAGAATATACCAGGACAATTCATCCATTTCATCTGCATTTAGTGTAGGACACCTATTGGTGCGTGTTTCAGCCAAACAAGCAACCAAACTCTTTGAGGATTTTATTTGCTTATTTATTTGAGAGACAGCGAGAGAACAGGGTGATGAGTAGAGGGAGGGGGAGAGAAAGAACCCCAAGCAGATTCCATGCTGAGTGGGGTGCCTGACTGGGGGCTCTATCTTAGGACCCTGAGATCATAACCTGAACCAAAATCAAGACTGAGCCACCCAAGCACCCCCCGACTAACCAAACTCTTAGAGCATTTTCTAACTTGTCAAACTACAAAACTAAAATCTGGAATCTCTGCTTAGTGGGCATTTATCAATAAAACCATCCTGAATCCAATTTTATGTTCCTTCCATTGTTGCCCCACACCCTTAATATATATTCCCACACATATTTCCTGGATTTTTTTTTTAAGATACCCATCTGCCTTGTTGAGAAAACTAAATTTCCTGTTACGAATCCCCCAATCTTAAAATCTTCCAAGTTTCTGATCATTAGGTAACATTAACACTAGGCACGGTGCAGCAAGTAGTGTAGTTCTGCACCCCTCCTACAGGAAACATACATGATCAGATATCTCACAAAGAACTTCGCCAACTGGGAAAATTTCCCTTCCCCATTTTCCTTTGGAGACACCTTAAATATGGTTTTAAATACTGCAACAACCACTTCTAATCCACTTCTCTTAAGGAAAATGTATGTTAAACCAGGCAGTTGTGTTTTTATTCTTTCTCAAACAACTGGTCACTGGCAACCCCTATGATTCCATTTGTGTGTGGATTAGAATTAGGAATACAGCTTCTAAGAGTGTGACTCACTTATTTAGGCAATTTACTTGCACTCTCAGGACCGGTTTGTGTGCAGTCCTGTTTATATCACTCCTATTCAATTATGGAGATCACTGTGGAGTAGTAGACATATCCATCACTAAGACTTGGTGGGTAAGAGAACAGTAATTCACATGGTCTCCTGATATAGATCACCAGGTAATCAATTTCTACCAAGATCCAGCTGCAAAGCCAAGAATTCTCCCTCTAGAAGGAATGATTGCCTTCTACAGAGGGCATGGCTTTGCATCAAAACACCAGAGACTCCATAGAGCTCACTAGATCCTTTGTGTCAAGTCGTTCTAAATCATTGAACTAAAGCCTAGAATAGTTGAAGAACCAAAGGAAGGTCTCTCCCTGGGCCTCATTCAAAGCTGACAGCCCCTTATGGATTCTTCAATAAGCAGAAGCAGCCAGCATACCTAACTCAACCTGAACTGCCTCCAAAATTCAGAGGCTTATCAGGCACTGTGCCTCTATCTAAAGTGGTGAGTACATTGTATGACAAACTATGGCATGTTCCAGATCACTAGACCTTCAAATACTGGAACACATTTTCCAGTGTTTTACAGAGGTTTACATCTATGTTAGTTCAATCACTTATGTTTCTTACCATGAGGTTCTTGTACTTCATGCTCATTGGGTCCTCTTATCTTGATTCCATCAATAAATGGATCAGTGTGATATTCTGCAGAAGGTTGAGAGGATCATGTTGCTCAAAGATTTAATTATGATACAAAGATGGAGGATTGACTTAGCTCTGAGTTAATACAGGAAAGATGTATAACTATTCCTTCCAGGTAAGAGAAAATTGTTTCTGATGTTCTATGTTTAATGGGATAGATAAAAACCAATTGTCAGAATGATAGCTCTCAGCCAAGGTTTATTTTCTCCCAAAAAGGGACTATATCTTGAATAGTGATTGAAATTTGAGTCATTATCTGTTCTTATACAAGACCCACCTGTTATCAGCTCTGGTCAAACCACCTAGTTAAAAATCAATGTTAGAGAAATTTCCATGTCTGCATCCAAGTCTATGATTGTAGCACTAAATCATAAATATTCTAAGACATATAGTAGTGATTTTAATCAATATTGGTGAATGTGTTTTAAGAGGCTTGACTCCTTCTACCTCATTCCATGGGTCGTGGAGCCAAAGTGAGTTTTTGTTTTGTTTTGTTTTGTTTTGTTTTACTAAAAGCTAAGAATATTCCAAATCTATATGCAAGAAATAGAGCCAACCTTTATGATGGGTTTGGGTCAAATATCCATCACCTGATCCCCTTAAGTTTGCTCCCCAGAATTTCCCAGTGGATTACATAGAGCTACAAGTCTTTGGGTCTAGGAAATGGAATTATACTACATTTGAGGTATCATGGTGGAGTCACCCCATAGATATACCTGGCCTATCCTTTATCCAAGAGATACTGGGCCACAAGCAGATCCAGGGTTTGAATTTGAACAAAAGGCAATGACTTTCCTTTATGGTGATTCTAATCAGGCCTTCTTTCCTGAAAGCTAGAGTGTGTTTTTGTATATGTAGGAAGCTTCTATATATCAGTTAGGACCTCAGTGGCCCTAGAGACTTCCTGATCAACTAGCCTTGTCACAGTTCCTTACAAATGATACATTTTGATTACTACTCTAGCTTCACAGCTGTTTATGGACACCATGTCCATTTTGGTTCAGCCTGGCCATTTAGTCTGGATCTCTCTAGAATCACATATTCTCTACAGAGATAAGGAAATCCACCTATATGGCCAGTTTTCCCAACTCTTTCTTCAGGCTGCATGGGACAACCATTACAGTACTTTTTTCGGATTCTTGTGTTTCTTTTCCCCATGTATTTCTCAGTGTTTCCTTGGGGGCATATTTCAGAGGAGTTGTATAGATTTCAGTTGCTCAAGCAGTTATAAGAAGTGACAGCCAACTTTTCTGAGGAATGCAGAAGAATGGTTTCATGGTACAGATGGCATTATAAGTTACACTTAAAAAATACATGGCATCTGGATGTATGTTGAAGTGGAGAGGACATGCATGGAGAGTGACAAAATGTACTAGAAAGCCTGTGAGATTCTTTGACCTCAGTTAGCAAACCACTCAACCTGGCTAAAGGGCAATGGAGTTCAAAGAAGGAGATGAGATGCCTATTCTACATAATTATAATCTTATAAAACTATTTGGAAAACAAATGTCTACTATCTAGATATTTTGAATATCACTAAAGGGTATTTTTTTAATTATTTATTTTAGAGAGAGAGAAAGCAGGGAGGGGCATAAGGGAGGCAAAGGGAGAAAGAATTGGAAACAGACTCCACATTGAGCATGGAGCCCCACTTGGTGCTGGATCCCATGACCACGAGATCATGACCCAGGCAGAAACCAAGAGTCAGAGACTTAGCCAAATGAGCCACCCAGGAGCCCTAGGGCATTTTAAAGAAAAGAGAAAAATAAAGTTATTAACAGAACAGTATATGTGTAGTGACGGATGTTAACTAGACTTATTGTGGTGATCATTTTGCAATATATACATATATTAAATCATTATGTTTTACACCTGATTCTAATATAATGTTATATATAAAAAGAAAAAAAAAGAAGAAAGAAAGAGAACCAGAGAAAAGAAGACATGTAGAAGTACTATGGATATGACTGTAAAATATTAATTGGATGCACTATATATTAACAATCGATTTTTATTGTGGTTATTTTAGGTTCTTAATCCATAATATGGATTTGGGTTTCACATCAGCCTTGAAGTTTCTGAGTCTCTTTTTTTTCTCTGCATTTTATTGCTGCCTTTTGTATTCAAGTTACTGTCTCTTTACTCCTGGGGGTGAAACAAAGCTATTCAGGGATTGAATGGGGTGCAATTGTTCTAACATCCTCTTTTTTTCATTATCTTTTTTTTTGAATTGTTCTTTCACTTGATTATCAATATTCCCTCTTCAGAGCTGACTGATGACATCTTTCAAGAGAAAAAAAATTATCACTTATGTGAATGACAGAGATCAGGTATCATTTAGACAAATGTGTGCTTTCTGCAATCAGCAAGCCTATTTATAGGGAAAGAACATACTGACAACTTTATGAACCATTTGGCACATGCTCAGTGGCAAAATGACTCTTCTTCAAATTTTCAAGTTATACATTTCTAAGTTACTTTCGAGTGTAATACATCAGTGACTAGGTGAAGTTCATTTCCTCCACCCTCCAAAGTAATACTTACCAGGTTTGGTGATAGCTTTAATGTCATTAAAGGTTATATACTTTGGAAGAAATGTATTTTTGCACTGAATATTTCATTGTTTCTCCATCATGGGTGGTTTCTCTGATCATTCTTTACCAAAGTGTACTTTGAGTTTCAATTAAATGATTCTTAAACACTGCAAGCATAATGTTGTCTTTATAGAACATTCTAATTTTTACTTATTTTTACCTAATGTATAGTCTAAGAGGAGTATTTAGAGGGCAGAAGGCCAAGCTATCATCAGGTGTTCTCTATCAGTGATTGAAAGAAAGTAAAATTTTTTTTCTGCCAAAAGACAATAGTTCTTTTTGATTCCTGAGTTAAAATACTAGTCAGTCTTAAATCCCCTTGTCCATGGATTCTATCTCAATATTTTAAATGAATAGCAGTTACTGTAGTAAGTAAGCAAATCAATGAGTCACATTTTTATGGCCAAAAGTTCAAAGATCCAAACATGTTTACTCCACATATTAAATATTTCACAAAGTGGTTTATCAAATATGATAGTAAGGAATCACTAAAAATGAAATATTTAGAAATACATATTGGAGGGGAAGAAAATAAAGCATCGCTATTCATGCAAGCACTGAGAAACATGAAATAAAATTACACTAAATACTGAACAGCTCCATATGCCCTGTTATAATTTAGCATTCTTATTTTCAAGACAAATTTCTGCTTTTGATATGGTTGCTGCTAATTTATGAACTAGATTTAAAAAACCTATAAATGCACTATTTAATTCCCACTTCTACTTATCCAACTATATTCAAACTTCTCAGCCAAGATTTTAATTGATTTTTGTAGTAGCCAGTTGTTAATAGGATAATTTGTCAATACAATAATAAAACAATTGTCTCGATGGCTCTAGTTGCTCAGTTCATCAGATAACAAAGTTGAGTTTTGTTTCATTAATTGAATGCAGGTGTAGGATTTGTTGGATGAAAGATATAAATCCCTGTGGAACTGTGGAAATCTGGGTCAGAGATCACTGAAAAATTAGTTAAGCATGATGGGCCAACAGTGACCCGGACAGGTGTCCCAGCTTTCTCTGTGTCACTTCCTGTGCTTTTTCTTAAATACTGGTCTGTTGAGCTTGGGCCTGCAGGTCAACACATGTATTTCTGAATCTGTAGTAAATTAGAAGCGAGGCTAGAATTCCTTATCCTCACAAACACATGATCTCAAACACACAGACAGTATTAACCTCTCAGGGTAAAAATATTTCATTTTACATTTAACAGTTGCAAAGAGCTACAGGAGGATTTTTTTTTCTTAAAGATGAGTGATAATCTAAAAAGAGATGTGAATTGAGTTGTTGAAAAAAGGAATCGATGCTAGTTGAAATACATTCCCGTTTTATTTAAACCATCTTTAAAATTCTAAAGCCTTTTCATATTCTGTAGTTAATCCTTAGCCAACTCAGTTTTCTTCTGTCATTTTTTTAATGAAACTTAAAAAATGTTTCCATTTATGAGTATTTTCTATGCTGTCCATATTGTCTGTATTTAGTATTGTTTGTTATCTTAGTGAAACCAGCATCTTAGCAGAAGCCAGATTGTATGCAAAGCATAGTATTGGAGACCAAGGAAAACTACTGTGAAGGCTCCTTCTGAACATAAAAGCTCACCAAGTGAATAGGCACACAGAGAAACCATAGCTTATTTCTGGCCTTATTCCTTTGTGACTCCTTAAAACACCTGCATATGCATACACACCCATATGTCTTTTTTTTTTTTACAAAAAAAAAAATTATAAGTTTAAGAATTCTTAAATCCAAAGGTAAGCCTAATTCCAAAAAATAAAAAAAAAAAAATTAAAAAAAGGGCTTTAAGGACAAAGGGATTTAAGGTGGAAAAAAATCAAAATTATATACAGATAAACAGACTGTGGTAAGAAAAGCTGAAAGAACTGTCAAAATACTCAAACTAAATCTATTTTATATTGTGTTGCGATAATTATTTGTGCTGCACGTTAAGAAATGCTTATATGCCATTTAAGTCTACTTTGATAGTATCCCATTGGGTAAATATATGGTTTTTTATCCCCCATTTGCTATCTTTTATAGATTCCAAGATGCATAATTTTTCACACTTTCACATCTCTGAAATTGAGATCTATCCTAAAACCACTGTTTTATGACAGTTAATGGCAGTGATGTTTTTGTGTCTTACGGGTTCATATAACAATGGTGTATATTATGAAATGATGACATCTTAGATTTGAGGGAATACAGATGCAAACTAGCCTTTGTTTCTACAATAATATCTCACATGTGCAACACTTTGGAGTATATCCACACGTGATCACATACGATGGTAACTTGACCATCCCACCCTAGATGCAGGAGAAGAAGTGTTAATTGAGTAGAATTGACCAGGAGCTGGTGCCACAATGAGAACAAGTTAGTTTTGTTTTTTCAGTTGTGTATGTGACATTACTAGGTCCCAGTGTTATTAATAAAACAAAGTCCTGGGATCCCTGGGTGGCGCAGCGGTTTGGCGCCTGCCTTTGGCCCAGGGCGCGATCCTGGGGATCCGGGATCGAATCCCACGTCGGGCTCCCGGTGCATGGAGCTTGCTTCTCCCTCTGCCTATGTCTCTGCCTTTCTCTCTCTCACTGTGTGCCTATCATGAATAAATAAAAATTTAAAAAAAAAACAAACAAAAAAACCCCACAAAGTCCTTTGTACCAAAATGGGTGTCTATTTGTCCAAAAGTATTTATAGACTCTAGGAAAAATTGGTGTTTTTTTTCAAATAAGGTGTTTTCTTAATAGGTAAAGGAAATAGTACATCCATACCTCTCATATCTCTTAATGGTTGGAAGACACAGGTTCACGAGTTCACTTGGTTAAAATCCCTAGTACATCTTAAAGACTCTGTTTAGATGTATGCAAGAGTCTGTTTCCTAGGCTAAAGTCTGGGGCACTTGATTTTGAGGATCTAGGAAAGAACCAAGTTGGGAGACCTCTTTCTGTTGAGAATGTGAAGTGTTCGTGAAGGCATGGATTAGTCCATCTAAATAGCTTGAAGAGAAGAGTATAGACAAGCAGGAATCTGAGGAGAACTCACTCAACATGAAGGGAATATCAAACCTTCCTTGAGCAAATCTTCCTTCTTTGAAGTGATAAAAGTGAAGTTCAATGTCTATGACTGCCCTAAAATTCACTTCTCATACTATCATAGTCATGGTAGAAGCTGACTGAACATGGCAGCCAGAGAAAAGGGGAGGGAGATATGCTTCTACTTCATCACTTTAAACTAAAACAAGCTGGCACCTTCTCAGTGGGACCACAAAGAAAATGGTCTACAAAGCACCCTCAGCTATGCCATAATGCAAGTAGATTAACCCTTCTGATTGCCCCAAAGTCTAGCAGGTCAGTCAGTCTCAGTGAGGAGAAAAGGAAGAAACGAGTACCACCTGGATTTTAAAGAGGGGAACTCGCTATGGTAGGTATTTATATTTTTTATTTCACAGATGTGCAGGTCAACTCACAGAAAGATTAGATGACTTGCCAAAAGTTGGGTATTTCCTTAGCTGGAAAGTACTAGAATAAAAACAAAAAGTCATTTTGCTCCAAAATTATTGTACTTTCACTACTTTTTGCCATAATGTCCTTCACACATTGCCAATTCTGTCTCATTCCTGGAAATCTTTGTATGTATGCGGGACCCTTTGTTCTACACTCTGCAGAAAATGTACTATAAAAGCTTGAAAAGCAGAGAAATCTTTACAAATATCTATCGCTCCAGTTAATTCCTTCCTCCTTAGTGATTTGGTCAACTGAAAATCAGCTCTCAAATTGTAACGTCATTATTTTGGGCACAGAATTTTAAACTTCAAATGGATTTTATGCCACTTGACTGTATTTGTACGAAGTGAATTTTGATGAACATGCATCATGTATTTCTCAAAGAGTGGATATTAAACTTTACTGCCTGAAGTTTTAACAGATTATTTAAAATCACATTAAGATTAGTATTATTTTTACATATTTAAGCTTTCAATGTGCAAATTAAAAATGGGTCAGCACATTCAGTATTCAAATTTGTTATCAAGTGCATGTATTTATCCTGAAGAATGTATGTTACCAACAAAGGCACTGTACTGGGGATATAAGAAGAACTTCAGAGTGAAGTGGGAGGTGGATGAGAACCTCTAGGCAGGTCTGTCAGATTCTGCTTTCCAGATAACTAAGACCAAACCTCTTGTTTTATCTATGTTACCCAGATAATTTCTAGTTAGATCTGGATAATTGGAAGAATTAGGAAGGATTGATTGGCCCAAATTATGCTAATTGATCAACTTCATTACAAACACTCTCCAGCAAAATATCTTCTTCCCTAAAAATGACTCAAGAAATGCCTAGCTTGACCCTGCAGTGAGTTTTTTTTTTCTAACGGATTTGTCCAGCTCATAATAACCTTCCTTATCAGGCTACTTTTCTTACACTGCAAAGGGTCTAAAGAATACTTTGATGGTATTTTTGTTTCTTTGTTGTTTGTTCTTTTTTTCTTAAGAGTATTTATTTATTGGAAAGAGAGAGCACAAACAGGTGGAGGGGCAGAGGGAGAAGTGACTCCCTGCTGATCTGGGAGCCTGATGAGGTGGGGCTTGATCCCAGGATCCTGAGATCATAACCTGAGCCAAAGGTGGATGCTTAACTGACCAAGCCACCCAGGCACCCCTGTTGTTTGTTCTAATATAAACTACATCAACTTAGACTTGATGGTCCTTGACAGTTTGAATCCCAATTCCTGGCAATTAGAAAGATAATTTGGCCCTTTTTGGTGAAAATCATATCTTGTAAATAGTTTTTCTTTTTTTAATTAAAAAGTTTTCAATAAAATATTTTCAACAGTTTTATGTCCATTGCCAGGTAACACTCCTGCTTGAGGTCCCCATAGATTAAACAGAAGAGAGTAGTAACCAAGAGACTCGGCTTTTAGTGGTACAAAAGAGAGAAATAACCTTACCTAAAGTATAGAATAGTTTGAACTGTTTTTTGTCTGCTATCCAGTTACTATTAATTTTTGAAATCTAATTTAAAAATAAAGCAAATGCTCACATATCAAAGACAAAAGAAAGAAAGATTTTTAAAGCATTTTAAAATTTAAGTTCAATTTACCAACATACAGTGTAACACCCAGTGCTCATCCCATCAAGTGCCCTCCTCAGTGCCCATCACCCAGTTACCCCAACTCCCCAACCACCTCCCCTTCCACAACCCTTTGTTTGTTTCCCAGAGTTAGCAGTCTCTCATGGTTTGTCTTCCTCTCTAATTTTTCCTACTCAATTCCCTTCCTTTCCCTTATAATCCCTTTCACTATTTCTTATATTCCACGTATGAGTGAAAGAAAGATTTTTAAACAAAACAATTTCCAGTTTATAATAAAAAAAGAAGAAAGAAATGACTCACAAAACTTTAAAATACCAGCTGGACCCAATACAATTACACAAATGGAATACATTTAAAAATTATATATCACAATTTGAAGTGATTTTACATTTTTATACTTTCAGAGTTGGCAAATGAATAAATGTCATAGTTTTTCTATTGTTTAAAATTAAATAAATGCTTCATTTTGCAGGTAAGCTCTGCAACATGATGCCAAACCATGATTGCCAAGTGCATTCCGGACAGTGCCAGAATGTCATTTACCTTTATTCAATTATGAAATGACTAGAGAAGGTGTCTTTCCAAGTCTACCTTCAGAGTTACTCCCTTAAAGCTCTCATGTCCTTCCTGTTCTCTTTTACCTTGCAATGCAGGAGGAATACACACTCATGGAGAATTTAAAACAAAACAAAACGGTTGTTTTTTTCTCAACAACCAAGTATCTACCCATACTTCCAGTTAAAAGAAAGCTTTGTTGAGCAAGACAGGCACTTGTAAACATAGCAGAATGAACACAATGCCACTCTTGGTAGCTCACCAAAGCTATCTCTTAAGTATAGTGATAATTGAGAAAAGAAGCATTCAGGCCTTCACAAATTTCTAGAAAATTCTGAGATATGTTTTAAAAATTTCTAATGAAAGAAGTGAGAAGTGGGATTCAATTACATCAAAATTATTATTCAACCATATTGGTTGAATCTCTATTTTATATGCATTTTATTTTGTTTTCTGGCCATAGATAATTTAAACCACATCTAAATTTGAAAGAGTCCTTCTGCTTGTCTTGCTTAAATTATTCTTTCCTTGGGGGTAAAACCATTCAGACACACTTAAACGCTTATCTTGGAGTTAACATTAGAAATTGTTATCACACACACACACACACACACACACATCTGGCAAATATTCCATTTCATTAACAAATGGATAGAGACAGAGATAAATACTAAAGGTAATATAACGTGATGGAGGTATAGAGAAATTTGGCTCTGGAATTCCAGCCTCGCCATGTATTTTTACGTTACCACAGTAAGTGTCTTAATCTATTTGGGCTTGCATTTCTTCATCTGTAAAATGGGGACATAAAGAGTACCAGAGTCCGAGAGGATCCAGAGAGTAGTTATTAGAATTAAATGAAGCATCTCAAGTCTGTAAGACAATGCTGGAAACTGAGCCGGCGCTATTCTTACCATCAAAAACTATCAAGTAATGTTCCACAATCATCTAGTGATGCTCAAGGGGTTATATTTGGGGAGAAACAGCTATTGGCAAAACTTACATGTCACTGCATCTAAGAGAATTTTTAATTAAACTGTATTTTTAACCTACCTAAATGTTATGATTACGTTCGCGTGGCTTCCTCTCTTGTGATTATATAAAACTGCCAGAGATACAGTAATTTGCAACTGCCAAAAAGATGAGCATATTTTAGGAATGGCAATTTAATGAGAATTGTGGCCCTCGATGTTTGCCATTGCACCCTTTTTGGATCATTCATCACTCTTATCATGTGCTCCTACAAATTATAGTTTGTCTTTCCACCATTTGGTTTCTAACTCAAATGGGGTTTTTCTGGGTTGATCTTCAAAAACCTCTTATGGAAGAAAAAGGCCTTCTGGAATTGTTAGCTGCGTGTCTGGTAAACTTGTATGGTTAAGTTTTGAGGGAAAACGCTTTTATACTGTTTACTTAAATACAGTCAAGTGTGAATGACTGAAATTTTATTAAAGCTGTAGCTGGTAATGCTGAAGAGCAGCTCTTGTGGATAACATGTGGATATATATGTATCTGTAAAATTGTATTCCTTCTCTTAAGGCTGCAGAGGGCATACGGTGTTTTCCAGCAAAGCCGCGGACTCCTACAGCTCCAGCTGTCATGTGTAATTAAACATTTGGCCCTCCACAATTACTCTACAGTGTACATATGCCAGCATTTCAAGCCTGGAATATGCATTTCAAAGAAGAATAATTCCCTGGAAATCCTAAATTGACAGGAGCAAAGACAGCCCGAAGGAAAGTAGTCAGCGAAAACTGTAAGGTCGGGATCTGATGATTAAAAAAGAAACTTCAAGAAGAACTTCAACCCTTAACTAAACCAATGGGAAAAGGAACGACAGTTGGCAAGCAGATTTCTGCACGGGGATTCTGACTGGGGAACCTCTTGGGGTAATTTAATATTATCAGTGTGGTTCACCTTGCTATATTCTGCTTTGCCATTAATAGCATTTAAACAGATATTTTTCTTAAAACGCATTTGGCATCACTTCTTTCTTCATGAATCTTTAAAATATTAAATTTGATGATGCGTGTTGAGTCTGTGGTTGATTTATCAGAAAGCATTCCTCTCCACTCCTCCATCCTTCCTCCCTTAGCTCCGCTACCACAGGTGATTTCACTTCCACATAGACGGTGGTGTCTCAGGAAAAACAGCAATGCTGAGTTGACATTTTCACTTGCAATGTCCTGTTTGCAGCAATTTGTTTTAATTCCATTTCCAATTATCTGAGAATAAAAGTAGGCACTTAACTTGTCATTAAAATGCAGGCTTTGTGTTAAATATACGTATTCGAATCCATTAATCCACTAGCAAAATTGTCATTCAGTTTCGGGCTGATCTCTTATATGTTGCCAATCTGATACTTGCTATGTTTAGGAAATGCATAATCATATGTTCAGGTAGCCAAAATCAAAATCTTCAAAAATAACTAGAAAGAAGTAAAAAGGATAGAACTCTGAACTCTTTTCTCCAGCCCCACCTGAGTAAACAAATGCTCATTCCAGCAATGCTGAGCCTCTCTGAACTGAGTGTTGTCTGGTCCCACAAACACCTGCCCTACATGTTGAGCAGAGGCCACAGACATGCAATTGGTTATGAAGATGCAGGGAACAATTCAATCCTCTTCTACTTTGTAATTTTACTGGAAAATTTATGAAAAATATTCAGAAAAGTCCAGATGTATGACTTATAGTGTTATCGTGGAGTATGCTTTTTAAAATTGTGTCCAAAATGAGATGTTTGATTTCATTTGTTTTCATAAATCCACCAGCACAGAAAAGATCTTAGGACTTTTTCAGTAGCTATCCAATCCAAATTTTTATTATGAAACAAACCTAGAACTAATAGAGCATTTAACTCTTCTCCCCCATGCTAAGAGAACGAATCGTTCAAGCCAGTACTCCGTGTTTGAGGGAAATGACAGATGAAATTTACAAATGCCTTTCAAAATTAAAAGAGAAATTTTTGACAGAGTAACTAATCTATACATTAAATAGTAATAATCTCCAAAGGCCCCAATTTGGTAAAGAGAGAGCCAACTAAAGAAACATGTGATTTTGTTTATCTTGGTAAATCTTCAAGAAATTATCTAAACTCTAATCTTACCTATATCATTATAATTATGCAGGACAAATTTAATATTGATGTTACATTTCTGGCAAAGGCAGTAAAGCACATTTCAGTGGCTGAGGGTAAGAAATTTGAATTCCCCAAACACAAAGGCATATATATAAATGAATGAAACAAAAAACAATTTGCAGATAAACTGATATCATTCTTAAGTCATTGATCCAATTATATTTATCTGATAAAACAAATCTAAAGAACTAGTATCTAGACTATCTTGAGTTACAGGATTTAGTCTGTCCCTGTGAGTTTTTTGAATAAACAGCCTACTTTATTAAAGTTGAAAAAAAGCACTCTCTTGACAGTTTTGAATATTCACCTTGAAGATCCATGACATGCTGCAATTTATAATTTGCTGAAGTATCTATTAAAACCCCGCTCTGTACTGCAACCAATGTGAAGATAAAAGATTTTTCAGGAACATACAGTATGGATGTTTTATGGATGTTCTCTTCCTCATGTGGATTTCACAGGGTGTGTACGTTTACGTTTCAAATTGGTCCTCAAAGTAGTCAGCAGAGCATGAGAAAATTATAGAATGATGATTCTTATTAAGAAGAAGACATTTTGATGAATAGAAGAGTATAATGTTGACTTTGGAGAGACTTGACTGAGATTTGCACAACACTTTCAGACACTATATAGCTGATCTTTAAACAACATGAGGGGTGTGGGTGCCAGCCTCCACACAGTTGAAAATCCAGGTATAATTTTGGCTTCCCTAAAATTTAACTACTAATATACCAATAATATAACTGGTATATTAACACATATTTTGTATGTTACCTGTATAGTATGCAGTATTTTCACAATAATGTAAGCTAGACAGAAAAGAAACTGTTATCAAGAAAATCATAAGCAAGAGAAAACACATGGTACTGTACTCATTTATCAAAAGAAGACCCACCTATAAGTGGACCCATATTGTTTAAACCCATGTTGTTCAAATGTTGACAGTATGAAAAAAAGGGAAAAAAAAGAATCATGAAAATATTTTCATGTGAACTTCAGCCAATGATAGATCATCATCTGTGAGGTTATAGACTATGAAAGGCAGTATGATTCTGAAGAATTCTGGATTTTGTTTTGTAGGAATGTGTTTCGGGGTCTGCTCATTAGCCTAACAGACTGAGTGGTTCAGCTAATATTAAATTCCAGCAGGGTAAAAATATTTTTGTCTTATCTCCACAGAATCTTACTGAAAACAGGTGCTATACCAGACGGGTCCAGATTTGAAGTCACAGTGCCTGGATTTAAATATAAGCTCCTATGAGTTCTAGCTGTGTAATATTTCTAAACTAAATGGGGAAAAATAGTACACCTACATAAGATTTTTACAAAGCATAAAGAAAAGGAGTCATAGGAAACCTTCTGCTGGACCTGGTTAAGGCATATAGATCTGTCCTCCACTCCCTGGAGAAGCTGGGAATCAAGGCCGCATAGAACAAATTCTGATCAACCTAAGACAGAAGATGAAAAAGAGCAAGCAAAAAAAAGTATTCTCCATTTCTACTCTTAGAAGACATTTCTGAGATGAAGTGGGTCCATGTGGCCTGTGTAGAAGGCATCCTACCGAGACTGAGAAACCAGCTAGGTTTTCTTGTAAAGCTGCAGACACTTTGTATTTCTTTTCCCTATTTCTTGGTCACACTTTCTTTTCTTCTTAATTCACACAGGTCTGAGGTTATACCTTTTTAAAAATATTATTTATTTGAGAGAGAGAGAGAGAGCGTGCGCGAGAGAGCATGAGTGATGTGGGGGAGGGGCAGAGGGAGAGGAAGAAGCAGACTCTCCACTGAGTTGGGCTCCTAACTCAGAGCTTGATTTCTGGACCCTGGGATCACGACCTGAGTCAAAGGCAGATGCTTAACCTACTGAGCCACTCAGGCACCCCCAAGGTTGTAGGTTGTATTCCTAATGAAACTTCAGTACAGAAACTTTTATTGAATTTTATCTTCTCTGCAACTTAGACCAAAACAAATTCTGATTTTTGGTAAAGAACAATAAATCATTGACCAGAACAATGAGAGAGAGAAAGAGAGAGAGAGAGAGAGAACACAATCACTCATATCAGAAATGCAATATGGACTTCACAAAAGAGCCTACACACATTAAAAAAAATAACAAGGGAAGAGTACTAACAACTTGATATCCATAAACAAAGTTTAAAGTTGTTCAACAGCCTAGTTGAAATGGAAGAATTTCCTGAAAGAAAAAACAAAACTCACTCAAAAAGAAATAGGTACCCTGAAGTGTCCCATATCTATTAAATAAATGGAATTCATAGTTAAAAATCTTTCTATCAGAAGACCCTTCAAGGCCAGGTGACATCATTGGTAAATTATACCTGATGTTTAAAGAAGAAATCATATCAATTTTCCACAAGTTCCCAAATAATGGAAGAATAGATAACACTTTTCCAGTTCATTTTATGATGCCAATGTACACTGATGTCAAAACCAAAACCATGCAAAGATAAGGAAACAACAATACCTTCCATGAAGGTAGCCACTAAAATCTTCATAAAAATGTTGGAAAATTTAATCTTGTGCATCCTGACCATGCTGGGTTTATCTCAGGAATACAGAGCTATGTCCAAATTCAGAAAAATCATCAACATAATACACATATAAACAGGAAAGAGAGGGAAAAAAATCCAGTTTGATCATCTCAAAAGATGCAGAAAAAAAATATTAGGGGAAAACTCAGTAGCATTTCCAATTAAAAAAAAAAAATCTCAGCAAAATAAGAAAAGGAATTCAATTAAACCAATAAGGAGAATCTACAAGAAGCTTAGTATTCAAGAATAATTAACTATGACTAATTTAGTGTATTTCCTATAAGATAGTAAACAAGACAAGGGTGTCCAGTATTACCACTTTGTTTAGGGTTGCCATGTAAAATATAGGATATTGCATTAAATTTGTATTTCAGAAATTATATATTTAGTATAAGTATATTTAATGCAATATTATGAACATACTTGTCTCAACTCTACTCCAATTAATCACTGTGCTAAAAATCCTGGAGACTAAAACAGGGCAAGAAATAGAATAGAAGCCATACGAATTGGAAAGGACTGAATAAAATTTTCTGCATTCACAGATGACATTATTATATTTGTAGAAATGCCAAAAAATCTCAAAGAAAAAAACACTCGAAATAATAAATGAGTTTAGCAGGGTCACTGAATATGAGTATATAAAAAATCAATTTAATTTCTATAGGGCAACAATAAAAATTGGAAATAAACATTTTTTAAAGTAACAGACATAATAACACAGAATTGGAATATTTAAATACACATCTATCCAAATACAGGAAGAATATAATGAAAAGTATGAAACACTAATGAAAAAAAGCAAACACCTTAATAACTCAGGATATAACATGTTAATGGTTGGATGACTCAATGTTATTAAGATGTCAGTTTTCTCCATACTGATCTATAGATTCACTGCAGTACCAAACAAAATCCCAGAAGGATTCCTTTTTTAAGAAATTGACAAGCTAATTTTAAAATTTATATGGAAGAGCAAATGAAGCAGCATAGCCAAATCAATTTTGAAAAAAGAACAAGTTGGAGGAACTCATATTACCTGATTTCCAGTTTACCATCAAGCCATGTAATCAAGACAGTGTGATATTGGGGAAAAGAACGACACACATGACAGAGTCCAGAAAATGGCCCACACTAAAGGTAAATTGATTTTTGACAAAAGTGTAAAAGTAATTACATGGAAAAAAAAGAGTCTTTTCAACAAAAGAACCTGGAACAATGGGATATCCAAATGCAAGAGAAAGAAAAATTTCTTCCTATTCCTGCATCACATGCAAAAATAAACTCAAAAAGAAACATACAGCCAAACATAAAGCCTAAGATGATAAAACATGTGAAAGAAAATATAGGAAAAGATATTTTTTGACTTGAAAGAGGCAAAAACATTGTTAGATATAACACCAAAGCGTGATCAATAAAAGAAAAAATAATTGATCATTGGACCTCATCAATCTTAAAATCTACTGCTCTTTGAAAGATACTATTAATAAAATGAAAAGATAATCCTCAAGACAGTGAAAAAAGATTTGTCAAGATACATCTACATATATATTCAGAATACATATAGACTATCCAAATATCATAAATAGGAAATCAAATAACCTTGTGAGAAGAATAGTCCAATGATTTGAACAGATGTTTAACCAAATAAGAGATGTGGAGAGCAAATAAACACATAACAAGAAAAACCCCTCAACACCATTATTCATTAGGGAAATACAAATTAAAACTATGAGCTACCACTCCAAACTCTTAGAATGGCTTAAAAAAAAATAACTGACAATACCAAGTGCTGGTGAGGATATGGAACAATTATTGTAAGTTTGGTGGTTTGACCACTCTGGAAAGAGCTTGGCAGTTTTGTATGAGGTTAAATATATATTTAGCATGCAGTCAGCACACTCACCTCCAGGTGTATACCAAAGAGAAATAAAAACTCATATTGGCACAAAAAACTATATGTGAATATTTTGAGAGTTTTATTAATAAATAATCAAAAACTGGAAATAATCCAAATGTCCTTTAATTAATGAATGGAGTGGAGTGTCTGAGTGGTGCAGTTGGTTAACATCTGAACTTCAGTTTCAGCTCAGGTCTCCATCTCATGGTAGTGATATCCAGCCCCCGTCAGACTCCATGCTCATTTAGAGTCTACTTGAAATTCTCTTCTCCCTTTGCCCTTCCCACTCATACTCTCTCTTTCAATCTCTGAAATAAATAAATCTTTTTTAAAAAAATCAGTGAGTGGAGAGGAACAGAGTACTGACACTCAAAGCAATATGGATATATTGTGAATGTAATATGTTAAGTAAAAAAAAAAAGACTTGAGATTGCATCCTGTCTTATCCCATTCATATGACATTCTGGAAAAAGGAAAATTATAGACACATAAAAGTCTAGTGTTGCCAGGACCTTGGGATGGAGAGGGGAGCTTACCCACAAAGGAGCACTTGAGAACTTTTAGTGTGATTGAATGATTCAGTATCTTTTTCTGTGTGCAATGCTGGTTATACAACGTTATACATTTTTCCAAATTCACAGACCAGTAAGCTAAATGGTTGGCTTTTGCTTCATGTAAGTTATACCACAATAAAATAAAAGTGAATGGGTAGAATTTAGAAAGAATTCAGAAGGTAAGAGTAATACCACTCTAGAGGTAAAAGGTAAATTTTAGTTAAAAAAAAATTGACTACACTATGGGACTATGGAGGCAGATTTAAGAAAATTATACAAAATAAAGTGAAATAAATAATGTCATACAAAGATTATCATGATGGATTCTAGATAGATCCAACATGCAAAGATTGGTGTTTCTGATGAATAAAACTGAAAAGAGAAGAGAAAAAAAATTATTAAAATATATTAGAAAAAAACATGTCTTGAATTCCCAGTATGTCTCTATAACCCAAAGAGAGTTTTCTTTTCCAGTTTTTTAAAAAATGGGGAAGTCACTTAATTTCAAATCTACACAATGGAGCAATTAAGCAGAAAAATAAATCACTTCAACTGGCCAACATTATCTCAACCGAAGCTTCTCCACAACCAGAGTCAATTCCTGTATACAGTAAATAGGTCAGTGTCAACAAATATCCAAGCAAAGAATATATCAAGAATTTTATAAGCAGATGAATTTTCCTTTAAGTTAAAAACTGCTAGACTGGCACCAATAATCCTTTCTGAAGAAAATAAAATTAGTATTTGCAGATGACATTCAAGTCGCCCAGTAACGAACTAAACACTGGGAACTCTATGACAGGTGCTGGAAATGAATGTGGACTTGGTAAAAGTGCTAACACTCTGGATGTACAACATAATAGTACTATTAAATATGTTTACAATCTAGGGGTGTCTGGGTGGCTCAGTTGGTTAAGCATCTGCTTTCCACTCAGGTGAGGATCCCAGGGTTCTGGGATCAAGTCCCACATCTGTCTCCTTGCTCAGCTGGGAGTCTGCTTCTCACCTTTCCTCTGCCCCTCCCCACCACTAGTGCTCCCTCTCCCTCTGTCAAAAAAAAATAATAATAATAAAAATAAATAAATAAATAAATAAATAAATAAATAAATACATAAAATCTCAAAAAGATGTGTTGACAATCTAAAAATAAATCCACAACTAGTACGAATCAGAAAATATGAGACCGGATTGTATAAGAAAATGTAACAGAATTTATTACTTCATCTTTACTCTCCCTTCATTGTAGGTAGACAGTAAATTCTGCTAAAGTTGAAATAAGTTAAAATTACCAAACAGAAGCAAGTAGCCCTAACCACCAGCAGCCCTCCCCCCAAAAAAATTTTATTTTATTTTAGAAGTATCCTTTGCAAATCTCTCAGGTAAATAAATATCTACTTGTATGCACAACTAGTCCAATTTTATTTTCATTCCTTTTTATGTTATTCACATAAAATAAAATTTAGTATTTCTTATGAAATGCATATACATTGTTTTGTTTTTGCAAATTTTTTTCTATGTATGATTCCACCTGTATATTCATTTATTACTCTTTTTATATACATGAAGGCAGAGATATCTAAAATGATCTGGAATAAATATTGAACATTCTTCTCTGAGTAGCAAAAAGGGTTATTTCTTGGCTTATTGTTTGGATTATTATGCATTGCTTGAATTTTTGGTAATGACCCTAATTTTTTATAAAAATAATATTCTATGTATAAAAATTATAGGAAGTATTTGTCTTTGTATAACATGGAGTTTAAATGAGAGGTTATGTCAAGTGATAATGTAAGACATCTTCATTATTTTGCTTTTGCATTCTTAGGTCTGTTTTTGATTACTATTATTACAATGATTATGCCAGATAATAGAATAAGGCACTAATATCTGACAAATAGTTTTGTTTCCATGTGCCAAAATTTAGGGGTTATTAATGGTAGCCTGCAGTACATTGCTTGGAATGATGGCAAGACAGTATTTGGGCTTATAAAGAAAGAGTGCCTTTATCAACTACACTATTAGTCCTAATTAGGAGAGATAATATACCTGGATTTATTTCAGAAAGATAATACATGTGTATTATGTTAGGGCTAAATTTATAAAATCATTAAGTTTTTGAAAGGATATGTTATTTTGTGAAGGATACTATACCGGTATCAATAGAGCTCACAACAGTTTCAAGTCAATGATGGACCATTAGAGAGAAAATCTGTACGTATCATCTGTATATGATACTTACATTGTCATAAACAGACTCTTAGTCAAATGGACATGATAGGTGCTGGTGTCTCAGAAGAAAGTGAGGAACATGTGGAAACCAAAGGAAGGGAGGTCCTTGTTATATAGTGGCAGAAAGTTTAACAGAATTTTGTCCTGTAGTTATGTGGAAGGCACAACTTGTAAAAGGATGAGTCTGGATAATCAGCTGAGGGTACTTCCAAGAAAAATGTTGAAAGCTTTCCTGGTTTCTTCATGTTTGTAATGAAATGTGGAAGGAGAGAGATAAATTGAGTGAAAAACTTTTAAACCAAAAGTAACCAAGACTTGATTATTTGGGAACTTCTTGGCCAATCCAGATGGCAAGAGACAATGAAATTAAGAGGTTAATTCAAAAACTGTGGCTCAGTGCAAAAGCTAAATTTGTGGCTGGGCCATGTTTTATGAAAACCTCAGAGACATCAAAAGACCACACAACCTGATTCAGACAAAAGGCTCTTTGAAGAGATTAAGGACGTGCCTCAGAGATCCTTTTCATCAAAGCGGAGCGCTGTAGGAAGCTTTAGAGTGTAGACTCTCAGCAATGTCAGCAGAAGCCAAAGATAGAGAAGGTGTTATCTCAGAAAGATTTGTGGACATGGCTTCTGTCTTATGGAGGGAACCTCTGTGAAATTACACAAAGCCCACAAGACTTATGAGAATTTTACACCAGTACTTGCTTGGACTTAAAGGGACAGCAATGAAAGAAGATTGTCAGACCCTCAAAATGCTACTGCAGGAAGCAGGCTAATGAAAATACTCATCTGCAAATATTGGACTGATTATGGACCTTAAGACAGATTTTCTGGGGTTATCTTGGTTGATCCAATCTAATCACATAAGCCTCTATAGGCAGAGAAAGTTCTTTGCTGGAAGTCAGAGAGATGGGAGAGAAGGAGATATCAGCAAGATTGAAAGTGAGAAGGACTCAACCCATCACTGCTGGGCAAAAGCACATGGAAGTCATGGGAAAGAACACAGCTTTTAGGAGCAAAAACGAGTCTCCATCTGACAGTCAGCAATAAATAGGGACCTCAGTCCTACAACCAAAAGGAACTAAATCCAACCAAGATCCTGAGATTCTTCTTCAGAGTCTCTAATAAGGAATTAAATGCTGCCAACGCTGTGATTTCAGCCTTGTGAAAATATAAGCAGAAGGCCCAAACAAGTCCACCTGGACCTCTGAACTACAGAAACTCTGAGATAAAAAACTGTGTTGTTTTAAGCCACTAAATTTATGGTAATATATTACTTTATATCAGCAATAGAAAACCAATACAATCCCATATTTCTTGAAGGAGTAAAATGTTATTTAACAGAAAATAGAAGAGCAACATCTCATCCGAACTGTGTGGAAAGGTGTACAGATATGAGATTCTGTACACTATTTTAATCAAGTTTAATCAAATAATGAGGCAATATGGTGAAAATCATTATGTGATTTTGTTTTGTTAAAAAAAAAAAAAAAACATTGATTGTGTTAGCTACCACAAATAAAAATGTTAAAGTTTTTCTGCATTTAGAAGTATGAAAGCTTTAGGTGTCAGTAGACTCAGGGGTGATCTCCAATGGTCCCTGCCTTCTGGTTGTTTACACCCTTGAATGGGATGCCCTCCCACACCAGACAGGATTGTTTTGTGTGACCAATAAAATATGGGAGAATCAGTGACGTGCCATTTGTACTTTCAGGTTTGAAAAGGCACTGCAGCTTTTTTCTTGGGTCTTCACCTTTGCCCTAGTTCATTTGTTCTGAGAGAAGCCAGCTGCTATATCCTGAGTGGCCCTATGGAGATGCTTATGCAGTGAGGAACTCAAGTCTTTAGCTATTGGTCCCAGCAGTGCACTTGAAAGTGGATTGCCCACCCAGCCAAGCCTTTGATTAACTGCAGCCCTGGCTGACATCTGGACTGCAACCTGGCGAGAACTCTGAGCCGGAACCACCTAGCTAAACTAAACTTGCATTCCTGACCCACAGAAAGTAAATGAGATAGATGTTTGTTGGTTTTAGTCACTAAGTTTGAGGTAATTTACAACACAGCAATAGAAAACTGACGTACTCCACTAGGTCAAAAAAGGATATTATCCCTTTCACAAGCAATTATCCATATAAAATAAGTATTAAACTCATAGATCCTACCACAGAACTCTTAAAAAATCGTATCAAGAGTTAATTGGTTCACCCCCAAATCAAACTTACATTAACTCTGGTTATGAACAGATATCGAAAGTCAATACAGAATTGCCCCTGGGATGCACTGGGACAAAGTGGTCAACTTCAGGTTCACCACTGTCTTCCCACTGTCTAACTTCATGCCTACCACATGCACACATACATAAACAAAATACTCAAATAAAAGTTTTGAACAAATGATTGATTAGATGAACGCATACAGAGACTGTGTAACCTAGAAGTTATTACCTATTACTGTAGTTTTCCTCTGTCACGATAGTTATATCTACTACAACTTCATTATATCTACTACTGAATAATTCTCCTTTCATTACCTGTGTGCTTGTTGACCCTCCCATCCAGATTTGGCAACAACTTATTACCTTATTTATCATCTATTGCCACCGATCAAGTCACTTAACAAAACCTGGATGCTTGGACAAAAATAGATGAAGGGCCTAAAGAACCCAATGGTGGTGGGCAAGAGGACATGCAGGATTGACTTTAAATTGTACCAAATATATATATATATATATATGAATATATATATATATATATATATATATATATTCATTCATATCTATGAGACTGCCTAAAAATGGCATTAAAGTTCTAGAATTTTGGGTGGTGATCCTCCATGTTGCTACCACTTGGCACTTCTTGATTAAAATAATCACTTCAAATTTTACCTTGGGGATGCACTTTGCAGGCGTGCCTAATGGAATAACAATGAGGTCAAAGTCATATTGAGTCATTACTGACTATCACTCAAGGAAGATGAGTTTTCCAAGTCTCTTCTAACTGCCACTGTAGCGAGAAGATACATATCAGGAGTTATTTTGGGTTTTGCCTCTTAGCTCTTTAAATCAAAGCTTATCAAGGAAGTCTGTGCCTATGGCGTCTTTGACACCTCTGCCACCTTTTATGTTCTTTCTTTCTTTTTTTGTTTCAATAGACCAGCAGCAGGAAAAGAAATGAATATGGCTCAGACTCATTAAAACTGATTGCCAAGGCACCTGCTAAGTAAGTGCTATCAATATCAATGACCTTTGATCAAAATTCTGTTTCCTGTAACACAGCTGTTGGAGCTGCAGCTCTATGGGCTGCAAATGATAATATTAGGAAAGAAAGGTGATTGTTCACCGATACTGATGTGTGATGGGTTACTTGACTGAAAGATTTTTATTCAAAAAGCAGGAGATTCATCAGGAGAAAGGCAGGCCATAAAACATTTGCAACAATATGTTTCAGCTACAACATTCTCTAACTGCTATTTCTGGCACACAACACCCCAAAGGCAGTAGATTCATAGGGGGGTAAATCATGAAAATATGTTGTGGCAAGTGGAATTTATCCTTTAATCATTGTCTATTTCCTCCTTGCCCTATTATGATTCTCTATCTATATGTCTATGTATCTAAATATTTTGCTAAGTGGGAGTAGGTTTCAATGGAATTAAATTGCACAGCTGTGCTCTTGGGGGAATGCTTTATATATAATAATGAATAAGCTCCTTTTAAAGTTTGGTTATTCGAATCAGACAAGCCATCTAACATTTCATTACTTAGTAGAACCTTTTATAAACGCTCTGATATAAATAAGCAATAACAATCTTAGATATATATTTCTTCTTACAACTAGATTCAAATATTGCAAGAAACTGGTTAGCTTCTGTGGTTATATCTTTGTGTGTGTGTGAATATATCTCTGTGTGTGTGAATTCACAAAATAAAATAATGATAGGAAATGCAACAAATCTGGAAAAGAAGAATTCAAATTTAAAAAGAAATAAAGTCAAATTTGCTGCCCTGGTTATTCGACTGCGTGGTCTTCATGAGAATGGGAACATTAAGACGGGTTAATCTAACCATAATTGAAACTTCTATCGCAGTAGGTGCCAAAATACTGGAATTCCAGTGAGTCTCCTGTCTTAAATAGAGTTGCCAGATAAGAGAGGACACAGCTAAATTGACTGTTGCTTGATAAACAACAAATGATGTTTCTTAGTATCAGTATATTTTAAATATTATAAGGGACATCAAAAAAAATCATGGTTTATCTGAATTCCAAACTTAAGTGAGAATCATATACATTTATTTGCAAAATGTGTCAGTCCTACCTATCTACCCCTTCTATTAGGCCATACCTTGCTGGATTTGCTTGATTTTGGATCAGATGTAGTACCTATGTAATTGTTCTTTGAAAAGATTTTTACTTGTTTAATATTATTTCTTATTCATAAAACATCTCCTTTCTTATGACTTTAGTTGCAAAATTTTATACACTTTTAAAACAGCATGAGAAAACAATATGGGATAAATAAAAATATTAATCATATATCAAAATAAGATGTTGGTGGTTTTATATGATGGCATCATAATAATAACATAAAGACAAGGAAAAGTATTAGAGCATGTCCAATCACAACAAGGTAAAGAGACAACATCTGGACGGATTCTCTAGCTAACATTCTTACCTTTGTGCAACTCTTGGAAATCTAGGCCCATATAACAGTCCCCTCCCAAGGCCAGTGTCATTTCCTGGCAGCACTAATCAATACCCCTATGATTGACTTTGGGTTATTTCTACGAAGTTGCCATCTAGCAAATATTTCTTCTAAAACTCGTACTGTTGCCCAGGACTAAATGTGAAGAATGCAAGTGATATTTAGAAACTCTTTTCAATAAAAGTAAATTAGAATGTAAGAGTGAAATCCAGAGCATGATTTAAGAGAAAATACCCCGTATAAATTCAGGAAGGATATTCAGTAAGTTACAGGGGCCACCATTAACACTCATCAAGATACATTGAAAACAATTTATAACTGTGTATTGGGAAATTGTACTGAAATCTGAAATAGTAAACTGGGAAATCCTTCTATCTCTGAAGATTTTTATTTTAAAGCACTAACAGTGAAAACTTGAACTTCTAACTGCTCCAAAGTTGAGGAATATTTATTTTAAATTTTATCAGCGTTGACACACAATGTTATATTAGTTTCAGGTGTACAGCATAGAGAATTGAAAGTTCTATACATTACACATGCTTACCATAAATGTAATGACCACCTGTCACCATATGCTATTACAATATTATTGACCATATTCTCTATGCTGTACTTTTCATTCCCATGACTTATTTATTGGATAACTGAAAGTTTGTATGCATTAATCCCCTTAACTTAGTTAAATTGGTATTATAAACTCCTTAAAAATAATTTACCCCAAAAAGTGCTTAATTAGGCATAGCCTATGAGAAAATTTACTATGCTAAATTACATTTGATTATTAAATGTAGAATTATATATGATAAAGCAAGTTCTGAAAGAGATTATGTGCCAAAAAGTTACATTTACTGAAGTTACAGAAGTGCAGTTATATGCAATATAAATCTTATATTTAAAGCTTCAGTGATGTATTATCATATTGGTTTTTGTAATTACAATTAATTTTTTTTTGCTTTTTTTAGAATTTATTTATTTTATTTTTTTTTAATTTTTATTGATTTATGATAGTCACAGAGAGAGAGAGAGAGAGACAGAGAGACAGAGAGGCAGAGACACAGGCAGAGGGAGAAGCAGGCTCCATGCACCGGGAGCCCGATGTGGGATTCAATCCCGGGTCTCCAGGATCGTGCCCTGGGCCAAAGGCAGGCGCCAAACCGCTGCGCCACCCAGGGATCCCTTAGAATTTATTTATTTATTCATGAGAGACACAGAGAGAGAAGCAGAGACATAGGAAGAGTGAGGAGAAGCAGGCTCCATGCAGATAGGTCGACACAGGACTGGCTCCTGGGACTCTGGGATCACACCCTGAGCCAAAGGCAGATGCCCAACCACTGAACCATCCAGATGTCCCTACAATTAAATTTTGGGTTATTTTTTCATACTACAGGTAATATTTCTGGAAACTACATTTATATACCAAATATTACCTTAAAACAGAACACTGGCTTCCAAAATCCGTTTCAGACTTATTTTTATTTTTTAATGTATCATGAAAATTTGGTACAAACATCCTTTGAAATTCACAGTTGTTGTGCCTATTCTTTGTGCCATTAATTAGAGTCACAACCAAGCTTCATTACACTCGTAAATAAATAAGAAATCTGAAAAGACTATCATTTTATCTTATATATTTTAGCTAAACAAACTAACTAATCTCACATTAGTTGCACCAGAAAATCTGGGACCAAGTGTTTGTACCTAGAAGGTAACAGAGCATTACTAATAATTATTTTCTAAGGAATGTTGTCAGTCTTTGACATAATAGAGCTAATAGCACTAGAGCCACAAATGAATGCAGCAAAGCAATGATTTTGAAATCACAGCGGCATTTGCAATTTAAAATATGTATTATTGTAATCTCTATGAGACAAAATACACTATTGAACTGATAATTGTGCATAGTACACCGGAAAGGGTGTTATCCAAAGTTTAAGTGCGCTGGAGAACTAAAAATAGCAATTTAGTATTCCAGACTTAGAGCAAGGTGTCAAATAGGTAGAAATGCAGGCTTTGATCTGAGGCAAATCTTAGGGCAGTGCTGGATTGATAGATAGCCAGTGGTTGGTGTCGTCATGTATGCCATGAGAGGCTGTGCATCTTTCTCTAGAGGTATGCACCTTTCCAGACATTAAATGGCACAAAGTTGGATGTTGGCGGGGAGAAGGGACCACTTAGATGATCTTTAAAAATTGGTTAGTTTCTGAGTTGAAGGTTTCTGTCCCACTTATTTCTTTATTCCATTTGTAGTTTAAGGAATCTTAGTGTCTACATGTTTTGTCTGTCTGATGTCTCTGATGATTCTTTCTCATTCTCTGATGCCAAAGTAGAGTTTTGCTCCATGATTTCTAAATCTAAGTAGTTTTCTTTTCTATCTTACTAATCTTTGGAAGGCACTGTTCATTGGGCTCCATTTTTTTAAAACACAGCTTCAAAAATGCCATCTGGGATCCATAGCACAGTTAGTCAATGATTCAAATTCACACCAGTATGATAAAACCAGTCTGTATCTTTTTAGCAGTGGTTGCCACAAGAATCTACATATGCGATGAAATAACAGAGGTATAAACCTACATTGTACCATTGTCAATTTACTAGTTTTGAAATCGTACCACCACTTAAGTCGTAATCCTTGGGGGGAACCATGTGAAAGGTACATAGGATCTTCTTGTCTTATCTTTGCAACTTCCTATTAATCTCAAATTATTTAAAAATACAAAGTTAAAAATAATAATATTACATAATTTTATTTCTTTATAAACTTTATGACTTTGGCTTTTTCTCCTTCAAAGCAGCCTCTACCCTCCTACCACAGGATGGTGGGGACACAGAATGAAACAGAGAGTTCATTTCTGATTAAAAAGAAAGATACTTGAGATTCACAACACAAAGGGAAAAAATACAAGAAAGTGTCTTAGACAAAAGAATTTTAAAATAAAAAAATGAGAGGAAAAATAACTTAGGAAACAAAGATACATATGTATTGTGAAAATTCAGAGAAGTTAGAATTTCAGAATTAGAAAGGTCTTGAGTTTTTCCAGTACATCTGCCCCACAAGGGCAAAGTTGTGGCATTATTCCAATTGAAATAATAGCTATCCAGTAAATGAAAACCTGGAAGCCAATGGACAGGCTTAGAATGCAGGAAACTGGTAGATCAAAGCTATATTTTGAAAAAAATGAAGTAAATCATGCACCTAAATTTTGAACAATAGAAAGTCAAGCAAGCCTAAGTTAAATGCTGGTGTCATACTCATTGTATAATCTTAGGCACATTACATAATATCTTCAGGCCTCATCTATAAGACTGGGTAAAGATACCAACTTTTTCCTATGACAATGTGAAAATTGAGTATGTGTTGAACATGCAAGGCTATATGTATATGTATGTGTATATTTTTGTGTGTATATACATATATATAGTAGATATATTGAATGCATTTAATAGCTACAAGTTACTCTAACTAGTATTATTTAGAGCAATGTTTCCCAAATCTTTCCATTACTTATTGCCTCACAAATGTAGATCGGTGCCCTGCAAATAAAGAAATGAAACAAAATAAGCAAACACACATACAACTATTGACTTAATTTAAAAACAACATATTATATTCCTCTCCTGAATTTTCACCATCACTTGGACTACATTGTTAAAATTCCTGGAGTCAATAATATTTGTCGCTTAAGCACATATTTCTTGAACTTATTTAATTACACCACTGTTTAAAAAATGCTTTTTTCCATCTTGTGGGGCACTGCCCTTGTTCAAATGGCCCAGAGAGATCATCCAGAACCGAGATTTTTCAAACACTTTCAGCAACAAAATTCTTTTCTTCCCCTAACTTCACTATATAAAACATTTAAAGGTGATGAATGCTTTCCTCAGGCAGTCAAAATCTTCATTATTTGATAGAATATATTTTATTGTTTGCAGAATCCCTAAAGCAACTCAACCTGTCAGGAAAACAGTTTGAAAATCCTGATAGGACATATCCTTGTGTTTCAGAAAAAGAATTCATCTCCATCAGTTATTCTTAAACTAAGGTTCACAGACATGTTCTTTGAGAGACATTTTAGATAATATTATTTTCGTTTTGACTACTCCTATTTTCATTTTGACTACTCCTTAAGAAAGTCAAATATCTTGAATGAACTTTGTGGCCATCTTATCACCCCATGTCCCTGTGTATTTTTGGCATCACACAATCTCCTACAGCATCAGTGTTTAACTTCGGATCCTCTCAGAATTTTGCCAGATGTTTTTCTTTGCTTAAAATGAAAATCTGTTCCTTTTAAATATAAGGAAATGTTATATAAACTATGTTAGAAAATAATTTTCTCCCTTTTTTTAATGATCAAAAGGAAAAAGATTCCTTCTCACATTAGGAAAATATTAACAATGAAAGATTCAATATTTTCCATCTTCTATCATATTTCCTTTTATATGCTTATAATCTCCCTATTTCTTTATTCAAAGGGTGCTCACATACATCCTTTGCTTCCCCCCAACCCCGTGGCATAGTCAAAAATATCTGTACTCTGTGAAAAAGAAAAAAAAAATCTATGCTCCAGAACTTGCTTGAATATAATTTTTCTTCTTATTCCAGTCAAATATCCCTTTGGTCACAGTAGCTATCTCTCAGATTTTAAAAGAATGAAGTTTGGTATAATGATAGAAAACACCAGAAAGAAATGAGTTCAGACTTTATTCTTAGAGCCATGGAAATCTCTTGAAAGGATTTTTAAAGGAAAATCAGATAATTAAATAATGTTTAAAAAGTAATTTTACAGGGTGCCTGTGTAGCTCAGTCGGTTGAGTATCCAACTCTTGATGTTGGCTAAGATCATGATCTCAGGGTCCTGGAATCAAGCCTTGCATCAGGCTCTGAGCTAGTGGGGTCTGATTGAAGATTGTTTCTCTCCCTTTCCCTCTACCTTCTCTCTCTGTCTTTCTCTCTCTCTCTCTCTTTTCCCCTCTATCTCTTAAATAAATAAATAAACCATTAAAAAAGCAATTTTGGCTGCTACGTGAAAAACAGATTGCAAGAAGACATTAGAATAGGAAAAGACCAATAATAGAGCTTTTGAAATTTTTTCGGCAAGAGGGGATTGTGAATTTAACTGAGATGGTGGCAATAGGGAAAAATATGATGCAGAAACAATAAAAACTTGCAGATAGACTTTCTGCATGGGGTAAGCAGTGGGAAAGATCAATGGTGACTCCAGATTTATGGCTCAACTCCAATAGTCGTGCCATTTATGGAGAAAGAAAGACTAGCAAAGGAACAATTTTAGGTGGGGTTAAGGAGTCAGGTGTTTGATTGTGGATATGCTAAGTTCACTATATCTATAAATGGCTTACCCAAAAGGAAGTTTCATATAAAACTTATATGGTTGATTATAACAGAAAAGGTTGGGCAGCCTGGGTGGCTCAGTGGTTGGTGCCACTTTCAGTCCAGGGCATGATCCTGGAGACTTGGGATCGAGTCCCACATTGGGCTCCCTGCATGGAGCCTGCTTCTCCCTCTGCCTGTGTCTCGCCTCTCTCTCTCTGTGTGTCTCTCATGAGTAAATAAATAAAATATCTTTTTTAAAAAAAGGTTTAGGTTGGGTATATAAGTTTAGGAGATTTTATCATATGAATAATTTTTTAAAGTCATGAAAAATGATATTCTTATGAAAAAAAAAAGAAGGAAAGACCCACTACCAAGTCCTATAAAACTTCAATGTTTAGTTTGATAAGGGAGAAATAAGAGAAAGAGGCCAGCAGAAGAGGAAGAACATCTGGAAAATGAGATGTCACAGAGGTCAAGATGATAGGACAATGAAGTTTTCAGAAGAAGAAAGTGGGAATTTATGGTAAATGTCACTTAGGCACCAAGATGAAAACAAGCATGACCATGAGTGTTATGGTGACACTGAAAGAACATTCCATGGAATATGTGGCTAAAAAAACACTGGGAGATTTAAAGGCTTAAAAACTGAAAATCAACAATTTCCTAGACTCTTCAGAGAACTGAGGTTACCACAACTCTAATATCTGGAGCAACAGGCACATTTTGAGCATACTCAAGATTTGCTTACATGGAATCCACTTGTTGGTAGGAACACTTAAATGGTAATTACAGAATTCCTGGAAGCTGAGGGTGAGCTACTTTGCATCTGAGAAACTCCAGCGGACTGACGTCATGGTTGTGGGGAGCTCTATACTTTTGCAGACTTTCTCTCCAGAAACCCCAGTAGATCTGCAGGATGTAGAACTGAGAAAGATCCCCTCATGGGTCTGGCAGGGGAGTGGAAGAGTAGTCACTGTGAGATATTCTGAGACTCTTCTCTTGAGCTTCAAGCAGAAGGAACTCTGAAAACTCCGAGGGCAACTCTGAAAACTTATTCCAGTGAGAGGAAAAGAATGCTGCCTCACCCCCACCAGTTCCAGACTTCTTGCCTCATAAAGGGCTGGGTTTCAAGGAAACAGAAAGGGAACACTACCGCCGTGGAAGGAAGCGGGAAAGAGGAGATAAGGTGAAGCCTGAAAAAGGTGTAGAAACATTTCTGAAGAACCACCTGAGACATGCTGCCAAGACTGAGACTTAATCTGTACACTACCACACCAACACGTTTTGGGAATATTAATAGGGAGCTAGAAGAGCAGTCAAAGGCACAGCCTTTCTCTAAGGAACAGTAAAAAGGGAAGCCACAATCCCATGAAGAAATATGAAATCAAAATGATGAAGGAATTTGAAACCTTTGGTACCCCTGGCCACAACAAACCTTAAACACAGCTCGACTTCTAAACAGATTAGCATAAATCCTTGTGCTAAGTGTCTGTGTTATTATCTATTGCCCAGTATAGCATGTCCAGCTTTCAATAAAAAATTATAGGGCATACCAGAAGACAAGAAAAAACATAATCTGAAGTTTCAGACAATTATTAGAAATAGACTCCTGTAAAACAGATATTGGAACAAAAAGAATTTAACATAACCATAATTAATATGCTAAGGATACTAATGGAAAAAATAGAAAGTATGCGAAACCAGACAGTAATAGTAATAAAGAGAAGAAAACTATGAGAAATAATCTAAAAATGAAAGACACAGTAACTTAAATGAAGAATGCCTTTGATGTATTTATTAGTAAACTTAACACAGGTGTGGAAATAATTTGAATTTGGAGATCATTCGATCAAAACTTTACACAGTGAAATGGAGGGAGGAAAATACTAGGAGAAGAAAGAATGGAGCAGAAGAAATATTTGGAGGAATAGTGGTTGAAAACTCTCCAGTATCACTGACAGATACGACACCACAGATCTGGGAAGGTCAGAAAACAAAGGAGGTTAAATGTAAAGAATAAAACAAAACACTAAGGTATGTATCAAACTGCAGAAAACCTGAGACAAAGATAAAATCTTAAAGGAAGTCAGAGAGAAAATATACTTTACCTATACAAGAACAATGATAAAATTTGCATTGGCCTTTTCTTTGCACAAGAAGAGAATGGAATGAAATATTTAAATTATTGAAGAAGAAAAAAAACAGTGAGCTAAAATTATACATCCAGTAAAATAAATCTTCAAAAGTGAAGTAGAAATAAAAACTTTCTCAGATAAACAAAAACTGAAAAAGTTAATTGCCAGTAGACTCATCCTGAATAAAATATTAAAAGCAGTTCTTCAGGCAGAAAGAAATCTAGGTCAAAAACATGGATCTACGTAATGAAAGGAAAAGCACTTGAGAAGTAATAAATTAAAGTATATAAAATCTTTTAATTTTTATTCATAATTAAAAGATAATTTTAATATAATAGTAAATATGTATTGGACAATTATAACATATGGATAAGAGACATGAAAGACAGCAATGTCAGAAGGAACAGAAATGAAATATTGAAAATACTGTTACAGGGTAATAATATTAAGAGCTCAATTAAAAGCAGAGAGGCAGAAAAAGACATAAAGAACAAATGCAGTACATAGAAATATTTATAAAGACAATAGATTTTATTCCAACTATATCAACAGTCACTATCATTTGTGAATGGTTTCAACACACCAGTTTAAAGGAGAGATTGTCTATTGATTTAAAACAACAAAAGCAAGAAATCCACTATATGCTGCCTATAAGAAATCCATTAAAAATGTAGAATCCAGGTGAAAAGTAAAAGAATGGAAAAAGGTATGTTAAACTAATACTTGTCAAAAGAAACCAGGAGTTGCTGTATTTTTTTTTTTAAAGATTTAGTTTAGTTAGTTAGAGAGAGAGCATGACCAATAGGGTCAGAGGGAGAGGGAAAGAGAATTTCAACGAGACTCCATGCTGAGCATGGAGCTGACATGGGGATTGGTCCCATGACCCTGAGATCACGACCTGATCAGAAACCGAGTCGGATGCCTAACTGACTGCACCACGCAGGGGCCCAGGAGTTATATTAATTTCTGACAAAGCAGACTTCGGAATAAGGAAAGTTATGAGGAGAAGGACAGAACATAAAGGTAAAGAGGACATTACTCCAAGAAGAGGTAACAATCCCAAACATGTATGTACATGTATGCACATGGTAACAGATCATCTCCATATGTGAAGCAAAAGTAAAAGAACTGAAAGGAGAAACAGATACATCCACATATCTATTGATATGTTGTTGAATTTGATTTGATATTATTTTCAACAACATATCTTCCACATCTCTCACACATAGTACCAGCAGGTGGAAAGTAGTGGGGATAGAGAACATGAACAGCAGGATAGTAATATCAATCAACATGATCAGAATGATGTTTGTAGAATACTCCGTCCAAAACAATGGCATACACATGGGGCATTCCCCAAGGTAGAAATCCACCATAACAAATGTAAAGGAGTAGAAACCACATAAAGTATGTTCTCAGATTGCAACAGAATTAAACTAGAAATCAATAACAGAAAAAACAAACCAGAACATTATTTTTAATATTTAGAAACTATACTACATATTGCTATATAATGTATGGATTAAAGAAGGTCTTATGATCACTTACAAAATATTTTGAACTACATAAGATAAAAACACCACTTTTGGCTTGAAGATGTAATGAAAGCAATGTTTAGAGAGAAATTTATAGAATTAAATGCATGTGTTAGAAAAAAATCTAAAATCAATAAGCTAAGTTTCCCTTAGATAACTAGATAAAGGAGATCAAATTAAGCCTGTAGGGAGCAGAACTCAGGATATCATAAATACTGGAGCAGGAACCAACAAAATTGAAAACAGGAAAACAATGATGAAAGTCAACAAAACAAAAACGGTCTGTCTTTGAAAAAATCATAAAATTAATAGATGTTTTGACAGGTTAACGAAGAAAATGGAGGAAACACACAAATATTGATATCAGAAATAAAAGAAGTGGTAAAGAGTATTGATCCCTTGGTTCAGTAATCTGGAGTATTCGAAAAGCTTTGTGCCACAAATCTGATAGTTTAGATGAAATGAATCAGTTTTTTGGACAACACGATCTACCAAAATTCATCCAAATGAAATTAGAAAACTTAATTAGTCCTACATCTTTTAACAAAATTATCTTGGTATTTAAAAAACTAAAAACAAGATAAATGAAATCCACCATGCTCAGATGTTTTCTTAAATGAATCCTACTAAACAATTAAGGAAAAATAATACCAATTCTCTAGTTTCCTTCAGAAACAATAGAAGAAGAGGGAACATTTCCCAAAGCATTTCAATAGACCAACTTTAGTCTAATACCAAAACTAGATTTAAAAAATTACAAGAAAGGAAAACTGCAGGCCAATATCTATTATGAACATAGAAGTAAACATCTGCAAGAAAATAATATCAAATCAAATTCAACAACATATAAAAAGGATTATATACTACAACTAGGTGGGGTTTATCCCAGGTATGCAAGGCTGGTTCAGCATTCAAATATTCTTTTGTAAATTTTTATTTATTTATTCATGAGAGACACACAGAGAGAGGCAGAGACATAGGCAGAAGTAGAGGCAGGCTCCCTATGGGGAGCCGGATGTGGGACTCCATACCAGAACCTCAGGATCATGATCTGAGCCAAAGGCAGGAGCTCAACCATTGAGCCACCGAGGTGCCTCAAAAATTCAATCAATGTAACTCAAAATACCAACAGCCTAAAAAGAAAAATCACAAAATCATATCAATAAATATAATAAAATCATTTGACAAAATCCAACACCATTCATGGCAAAAAACCTTGGCAAACTTGAAATAAAGGGGACCTTTCTCAATTTGAAAATGGATATTTACAAAAATTCCTACAACTTATTTGTACTTGATAATAAGAAATAGGGTGCTTCCCCTCAAGATCAGAAATGAGGCAAGGATGTCCGCTGTCACTACTTCACCATTTATTTTTATTTTATTTTATTTATTTATTCATGAGAGACACAGAGAGAGAGAGAGACAGGCAGAGGGAGAAGCAAGCTCCATGCAGGGAGCCCGATGAGAGACTCCATAGTGGGCCTCCAGGATCACACCCCGGGCTGAAGGTGGCCCTAAACCGCTGAGTCCCCCAGCCACCTACTACTTCACCATCTTGTTGGAAGTTCTAGCTAGCACAGTAAGACAAGGAAAAGAAATCAGAACTTAACAGGTTGGAAGAAAGAAAGAAAACTTTGTAAAAAAAAAAAAAAAAAAAAAAAAAATCTACCCCTAAATCAACAAAAATATAAAAAAAAAAAAAAAAAAAAAAAAAAAAAAAACAAAAATATCCCAGAAGCCAGTAAAGCAAGGTCACAAAATATAAGATGAATGTATAAAAGTCGATTTCCTTTCCCACATATTGGCAATGAATATTACAATTTGAAATTTGAAAATAAAACAAAATGTACAACACATTAGCACCAACTCAAAAAGAAATACTTAAGTGTGAATCTAATAAAATGTGTGCAGGATACACATGTGAAAAATTATAAAACTTGGGAAAATAAATCAAAGATGTAAGTAGTTTCAGAAATGAGTAGAGAATATAAGACTGTAGACAAAAGGAACTATTCATAAACGATGTACTCTAGTTTATAAAGTTTTGACTATAGGGATATGAATTAATCATTCTGAAACTTCTGTACATGTATACACATATTAAACAAATAAATACATGTAGGATGATGGGTGTCAAGTGTCTCAGATCAGAGTGGGACATTACAGATAAGCAAGGGAGAAGGCTAGAATAAAACACGGTCCTAGATTAGAGTCAGAGATACAGCATACACTCATGTTTCTTTTCTTTTTTTTTTTTTTTTGACTTTTTTTATAAAGATTTTATTTATTTATTCACAAGAGACACACACAGAGAGAGGCAGAGAGAGACATAGGCAGAAGGAGAAGCAGGCTCCCTGCAGGGAGCTCGATGTGGGACTCAATACTGGGATTCTGGGATCACGACCTGAGCCGAAGGCAGACGCTCAACCACTGAGCCACCTGGGCATCCTACACTCAAGTTTCTTTACTATAGATATAGGTAAATACATATTACAGAAGTAGTAATAGGAAGGAGGGGAAAGATGGCGGAAGAGTGGGGTCCCCAAGTCACCTGTCCCCACCAAATTACCTAGAAAACCTTCAAATTATCCTGAAAATCTATGAATTCGGCCTGAGATTTAAAGAGAGACCAGCTGGAATGCAACAGTGAGAAGAGTTCGCGCTTCTATCAAGGTAGGAAGATGAGAAAAAAGAAATAAAGAAACAAAAGGCCTCCAAGGGGGAGGGGCCCCCCCGGGGAGCCGGGCTGAGATCAGGGCGAGTGTCCCCAGGACAGGAGAGCCCCGTCCCGGAGGAGCAGGAGCTGCACCGACCTTCCCGGGCGGAAAGGGGCTCGCAGGGAGTTGGAGCAGGACCCAGGAGGGCGGGGGTGCCCTCGGGCTCCCGGGGACAGTAACAGACACCTGCGCCGGGAGCACACCACACCCCGCGGCCGAGCTCCCTAAGGGCTGCAGCGCGCACGGCGGGACCCGGAGCAGCTCGGAGGGGCTCGGGCGGCGGCTCCGCGGAGGGGGCTGCGGGGCGGGAGCAGCTCGGGGGGCTCGTGGGGGGGCTCGGGGGCGGCTCCGCGGAGGGGGCTGCGGGGCGGGAGCGCGAATCCAACAGCGCAGGCCCCGAGCACAGGGCGCCGGGACACAGTCCAGGATCCGGCCTCCCCCGGGACAGGCAGAGGCCAGGAGGGCCCAGGACAGCGAGGACGCTCCTGCCTGGAGCTGAGCAGATCAGCGGCCCCGCCCCGGAGCCTCCAGGCCCTGCAGACGGAGAGCTCCGGAGCTACTGCGGGGGCTGACTCCAGGGCTCCAGAGCTGGCCCCGCCACTGCGGTTGTTCCTCCTGGGGCCTCACGGGGTAAACAACCCCCACTGAGCCCTGCACCAGGCAGGGGCAGAGCAGCTCCCCCAAGTGCTAACACCTGAAAATCAGCACAACAGGCCCCTCCCCCAGAAGACCAGCTAGAAGGACCAGTTCCAGGGGAAGTCAAGGGACTTAAAGTACACATAATCAGAAGATACTCCCCCGTGGTTTTTGTTGTTGTTGTTGTTTGTTTGTTTTTTGTTTTGTTTTGTTTTTGCTTTTTTATTTATTTCCTTCCCCCACCCTTTTTTCCTTTCTTTCTTTTTCTTTCTTTTTCTTCTTTTTTTTCTTTTTTTCTTCCTTTTTTCTTTTTTCTTTTTCTCTTTTCTTTCTTTCTTTCTCTCCTCTCTTTTTCTTCTTTTCCCAATACAACTTGCTTTTGGCCACTCTGCACTGAGCAAAATGACTAGAAGGAAAACCTCACCTCAAAAGAAAGAATCAGAAACAGTCCTCTCTCCCACAGAGTTACAAAATCTGGATTACAATTCAATGTCAGAAAGCCAATTCAGAAGCACTATTATACAGCTACTGGTGGCTCTAGAAAAAAGCATAAAGGACTCAAGAGACTTCATGACTGCAGAATTTAGATCCAATCAGGCAGAAATTAAAAATCAATTGAATGAGATGCAATCCAAACTAGAAGTCCTAACGACGAGGGTTAACGAGGTGGAAGAACGAACGAGTGAGTGACATAGAAGACAAGTTGATGGCAAAGAGGGAAACTGAGGAAAAAAGAGACAAACAAAAGACCATGAAGATAGATTAAGGGAAATAAACAACAGCCTGAGGAAGAAAAACCTACATTTAATTGGGGTTCCTGAGGACGTCGAAAGGGCCAGAGGGCCAGAATATGTATTTGAACAAATCCTAGCTGAAAACTTTTCTAATATGGGAAGGGAAACAGGCATTCAGATCCAGGAAATAGAGAGATCCCTCCCTAAAATCAATAAAAACCGTTCAACACCTCGACATTTAACAGTGAAGCTTGCAAATTCCAAAGATAAAGAGAAGATCCTTAAAGCAGCAAGAGACAAGAAATCCCTGACTTTTATAGGGAGGAGTATTAGGGTAACAGCCGACCTCTCCACAGAGACCTGGCAGGCCAGAAAGGGCTGGCAGGATATATTCAGGGTCCTAATGAGAAGAACATGCAACCAAGAATACTTTATCCAGCAAGGCTCTCATTCAAAATGGAAGGAGAGATAAAGAGCTTCCAAGACAGGCAGGAATTGAAAGAATATGTGACCTCCAAACCAGCTCTCCAAGAAATTTTAAGGGGGACTCTTAAAATTCCCCTTTAAGAAGAAGTTCAGTGGAACAATCCACAAAAACAAGGACTGAATAGATATCATGGTGACACTAAACTCATATCTCTCAATAGTAACTCTGAACATGAATGGGCTTAAAGACCCCATCAAAAGGCGCAGGGTTTCAGACTGGATAAAAAAGCAGGACCCATCTATTTGCTGTCTACAAGAGACTCATTTTAGACAGAAAGACACCTACAGCCTGAAAATAAAAGGTTGGAGAATAATTTACCATTCAAATGGTCCTCAAAAGAAAGCAGGGGTAGCCATCCTTATATCAGATAAACTAAAATTTACCCCGAAGACTGTAGCGAGAGATGAAGAGGGACACTATATCATACTTAAAGGATCTATCCAACAAGAGGTCTTAACAATCCTCAATATATATGCCCCAAATGTGAGAGCTGCCAAATATATAAATCAATTAATAACCAAAGTGAAGAAATACTTAGATAATAATACACTTATACTTGGTGACTTCAATCTAGCTCTTTCTATACTCGATAGGTCTTCTAAGCACAACATCTCCAAAGAAACGAGAGCTTTAAATGATACACTGGACCAGATGGATTTCACAGATATCTACAGAACTTTACATCCAAACTCAACTGAATACACATTCTTCTCAAGTGCACATGGAACTTTCTCCAGAATAGACCACATACTGGGTCACAAATCGGGTCTGAACCGATACCAAAAAATTGGGATCGTCCCCTGCATATTCTCAGACCATAATGCCTTGAAATTAGAACTAAATCACAACAAGAAGCTTGGAAGGACCTCAAACACGTGGAGATTAAGGACCATCCTGCTAAAAGAGGAAAGGGTCAACCAGGAAATTAAGGAAGAATTAAAAAGATTCATGGAAACTAATGAGAATGAAGATACAACCGTTCAAAATATTTGGGATGCAGCAAAAGCAGTCCTAAGGGGGAAATACATCGCAATACAAGCATCTATTCAAAAACTGGAAAGAACTCAAATACAAAAGCTAACCTTACACATAAAGGAGCTAGAGAAAAAACAGCAAATAGATCCTACACCCAGGAGAAGAAGAGAGTTAATAAAGATTCGAGCAGAACTCAACGAAATCGAGACCAGAAGACCTGTGGAACAGAACAACAGAACCAGGAGTTGGTTCTTTGAAAGAATTAATAAGATAGATAAACCATTAGCCAGCCTTATTAAAAAGAAGAGAGAGAAGACTCAAATTAATAAAATCATGAATGAGAAAGGAGAGATCACTATCAACACCAAGGAAATACAAACGATTTTAAAAACATATTATGAACAGGTAACGCCAATAAATTAGGCAATCTAGAAGAAATGGACGCATTCCTGGAAAGCCACAAACTACCAAAACTGGAACAGGAAGAAATAGAAAACCTGAACAGGCCAATAACCAGGGAGGAAATTGAAGCAGTCATCAAAAACCTCCCAAGACACAAGAGTCCAGGGCCAGATGGCTTCCCGGGGGAATTCTATCAAACGTTTAAAGAAGAAACCATACCTATTCTCCTAAAGCTGTTTGGAAAGATAGAAAGAGATGGAGTACTTCCCAATTTGTTCTATGAGGCCAGCATCACCTTAATTCCAAAACCAGACAAAGACCCCACCAAAAAGGAGAATTACAGACCAATATCCCTGATGAACATGGATGCAAAAATTCTCAACAAGATACTAGCCAATAGGATCCAACAGTACATTAAGAAAATTATTCACCATGACCAAGTAGGATTTATCCCTGGGACACAAGGCTGGTTCAACACCCGTAAAACAATCAATGTGATTCATCATATCAGCAAGAGAAAAACCAAGAACCATATGATCCTCTCATTAGATGCAGAGAAAGCATTTGACAAAATACAGCATCCATTCCTGATCAAAACTCTTCAGAGTGTAGGGATACAGGGAACATTCCTCAACATCTTAAAAGCCATCTACGAAAAGCCCACAGCAAATATCATTCTCAATGGGGAAGCACTGGGAGCCTTTCCCCTAAGATCAGGAATAAGACAGGGATGTCCACTCTCACCACTGCTATTCAACATAGTACTGGAAGTCCTAGCCTCAGCAATCAGACAATAAAAAGACATTAAAAGCATTCAAATTGGCAAAGAAGAAGTCAAACTCTCCCTCTTCGCCGATGACATGATACTCTACATAGAAAACCCAAAAGTCTCCACCCCAAGATTGCTAGAACTCTTACAGCAATTTGGTAGCATGGCAGGATACAAAATCAATGCCCAGAAATTGGTGGCATTTCTATACACTAACAATGAGACTGATGAAAGAGAAATTAAGGAGTCAATCCCATTTACAATTGCACCCAAAAGCATAAGATACCTAGGAATAAACCTAACCAAAGATGTAAAGGATCTATACCCTCAAAACTACAGAACACTTCTGAAAGAAATTGAGGAAGACACAAAGAGATGGAAAAATATTCCATGCTCATGGATTGGCAGAATTAATATTGTGAAAATGTCAGTGTTACCCAGGGCAATTTACACGTTTAATGCAATCCCTATCAAAATACCATGGACTTTCTTCAGAGAGTTAGAACAAATTATTTTACGATTTGTGTGGAATCAGAAAAGACCCCTAATAGCCAGGGGAATTTTAAAAATGAAAACCATAACTGTGGGCATCAAAATGCCAGATTTCATGTTGTACTACAAAGCTGTGGTCATCAAGACAGTGTGGTCCTGGCACAAAAAACAGACACATAGATCAATGGAACAGAATAGAGAACCCAGAAGTGGACCCTGAACTTTATGGTCAACTAATATTCGATAAAGGAGGAAAGACTATCCATTGGAAGAAAGACAGTCTCTTCAATAAATGGTGCTGGGAAAATTAGACATCCACATGCAGAAGAATGAAACTAGACCACTCTCTTTCACCATACACAAAGATAAACTCAAAATGGATGAAAGATCTAAATGTGAGACAAGATTCCATCAAAATCCTAGAGAAGAACACAGGCAACACCCTTTTTGAACTCGGCCACAGTAACTTCTTGCAAGATACATCCATGAAGGCAAAAGAAACAAAAGCAAAAATGAACTATTGGGACTTCCTCAAGATAAGAAGCGTTTGCACAACAAAGGATACAGTCAACAAAACTAAAAGACAACCTACAGAATGGGAGAAGATAGTTGCAAATGGCGTATCAGATAAAGGGCTAGTTTCCAAGATCTATAAAGAACTTATTAAACTTAACACCAAAGAAACAAACAATCCAATCATGAAATGGGCAAAAGACATGAAGAGAAATCTCACAGAGGAAGACATAGACATGGCCAACAAGCACATGAGAAAATGCTCCGCATCACTTGCCATCAGAAAAATACAAATCAAAACCACAATGAGATCCCACCTCACACCAGTGAGAATGGGGAAAATTAACAAGGCAGGAAACCACAAATGTTGGAGAGGATGCAGAGAAAAGGGAACCCTCTTGCACTGTTGGTGGGAATGTGAACTGGTACAGCCCCTCTGGAAAACTGTGTGGAGGTTCCTCAAAGAGTTAAAAATAGACCTGCCCTATGACCCAGCAATTGCACTGCTGGGGATTTACCCCAAAGATACAGATGCAATGAAACGCCGGGACACCTGCACCCCGATGTTTCTAGCAGCAATGTCCACAATAGCCAAACTGGAAGGAGCCTCGGTGTCCATCGAAAGATGAATGGATAAAGAAGATGTGGATTATGTATACAATGGAATATTACTCAGCCATTAGAAATGACAAATACCCACCATTTGCATCAACGTGGATGGAACTGGAGGGTATTATGCTGAGTGAAGTAAGTCAATTGGAGAAGGACAAACATTATATGTTCTCATTCATTTGGGGAATATAAATAATAGTGAAAGGGAATATAAGGAAAGGGAGAAGAAATGTGTGGGAAATATCAGAAAGGGAGACAGAACATAGACTCCTAACTCTGGGAAACAAACTAGGGGTGGTAGAAGGGGAGGAGGGCAGGGGATGGGAGTGAATGGGTGACAGGCACTGGGGGTTATTCTGTATGTTGGCAAATTGAACACCAATAAAAAATAAATTTAAAAAAATTTTTAAAAAAGAAGTAGTAATAGATTTATGCGTGCTTAAATGGATTAGAATGCACACATTTATTTTCTAGTTCTATTGCTAAGAGAAACTTGAAGAAATGATACATCAGTAGCAAAAAACAAAGCCACCACTCTAATCCTGATTTCTAATACCATTTCCAACAAAAGGAACCAGGGCTCTTTGACGAAATGGCTAGTGTTAAGACTGGGGCAGGAAATATGCAAGATGAGACTGAAACATCTTGTAACTCCAGAAAGTATGGAAATGCTCAAAAAAGCCACAAAACGTTGGAGACATGTCAAAAGTACACAGGAGCCAATTGAAAGATTTCCCGATGGCCAGAGCACAAATAATTTGAGCAACAAAATAAGCATAATAGCATTGGAAGTCAGCTTAGGGGATAAATATTCATAAGTCCACATTGACATAAACAAATGATAGATAAATAAATGGAAGAGTAGAGACAAACTTTCTGTTCAAAATTTCCCAAATAATTTATAAAGATATTTTCCCTCAAGAAGATACATTATTCCCTGACCCTTAATTATGGGCTGTACATAGTGACTATGAAGCTGAGAAGCTAAAAGGACAAAAATCTTTAACAATTCCCTGGCAATATAGTTCACCTGGGTAGCTCAGTTGATTAAGCAGCTGCCTTCAGCTCAGGTCATAATCCCAGAATCCTGGGATCAAGACCCGCATTGGACTCTTTGTGGGAAGCCTGCTTCTCCCTCTACTTCTCTCATGAATAAATAAATGAAATCTTAAAAAATAGGACAGCCTGGGTTGCTCAGTGGTTTAGTGCCGCCTTTGGCCCAGAGCGTGATCTTGGAGACCAGAGATCGAGTCCCCCATCAGGCTTCCTTCATGGAGCCTGCTTCTCTCTCTGCCTGTGTCTCTGCCTTTCTCTCTCTCTCTCTCTCTCTCTCTCTCTCTCTGTCTCTCATGAATAAATAAATAAAATCTTTGAAAAAATCTTAAAATATATATCTATAAATGAGTAAATAAATCTTAAAAAAAATTTTTCCTGAGAATAAATAAAGTTGGCATTGCTGTAGGGAATAGAAGTCTGCCTACAATGGAAAGTAATCTGAAAATACATTAAAAAGCATGCATCATAATTGAGATAGGTTCATTTAAATCATCCAAGGATCCTTTAGGATTTGCTGTTATAAATCTCAGTGTAACTTAACAAATTGATGAAGTAAAAGAGAATAGATGTTAGTGCCTTAGTAAATGTAAAAAAGAGTATGATAAATTTCAACATGTATCTGAATGTTAGAAATAAAAAAATTCTTAACTTGAAGATCTTATTCCAAGTATCTTATCAAGCATTATTCTACTAATTGGGACTCAAAACAAAGATCAAAGGTGCTTCCTATTAAATTATGGTTAAAAATAGTTCTATATAGCTTAACAAATGCAGTGAAATGATAAAAAAAAGTGACACAAACATTGAGAGGTATTACAAAAACCTTATTTATAGAAACTGTGTTTACCAATGTAGAAAATCTAAATAACCACAGAAAAGTGCAAGAATCTATAAGCACTATTCACTGCAATTGCCATACACAAAAAAAAAATAAAGTGGGGAGGATCCCTGGGTGGCCCAGCGGTTTGGCGCCTGCCATTGGCCCAGGGCGCGATCCTGGAGTCCCTGGATCGAGTCCCGCATCAGGCTACCAGCATGGAGCCTGCTTCTCCCTCTGCCTGTGTCTCTGCCTGTCTCTCTCTCTCTGTGTCTATCATAAATAAATAAATAAATAAATAAATAAATCTTTTAAAATAAATAAAATGCATCACTGTATTAGCTATGATCACTAAGAAAGTAGATACTAATCAAAACAATAGAACTATAATTTACCTAAGAATTAAAATAATGTGGAATTCATAACACATTTATAGATTTTAATCTTATTAACAGACATCTGAGAAACATAAACATAAAAGCAAAGAGATGAAACTTCCCCTAATTAGATTTAAATATACTGATAAGCCACTAACATCAAAACCAAAGAACTAAAAAAGCTAAATAATTTCAGGTGACATTATGTAGGAATAGGTCAAAACCAAATGCAGCAGAATAGATACATTGTCATATATCAATGATCTTATTTGAGTTTGTATCTAGAAGATGTGGTGCATAACAAAGAGGTTCTATAGTCAGTTAAGTAGGGGACAAGATTGATGACCAGGGAATCTGATGATGGGAATCTGACATATCATGGGGAGAAAAATATATATAATAAAAACATATTTAAACTTACATCAAATGCATACTTTAAAAAATAAAATCAAAATTAAGATAAGTAAAAAAATAAAAATTGTATCTCTTTCCCATTTTCTAACAGGATCTTAGGTGAGGCTGATACTGCTGGTCCATGATATACAAGTAGCAAGAATATGGGAAAGTATCAGTACTGTTGTGTGGAGACTTTAAATCATATCAAATTAGCTACTCTGAGGTCTTTCCCAGAATCTCATTCTCTGCTTGGTTCTGGGTTAGGATTGGCCACAAGAGAAATGATCTAGAAGGCAGAGTCAAAAACTAGCTCTCTTGACTCTGAGAAGGCTCGTGCAATGTCAGGGGTCATTACAGCTCTTACGTGTTCCTACAGATCAGCTGGCTTTCCTGGTTGGTATGTAGCTGCAGTCAGGCCTTGTAGATCCCATTGGGTCTCCTCATTCAGCTTCTCCAAATCATGGGCCAGGTTTGCATATGGTTGTATGTGAAAGACATGCGGTGGTTCTGCAATGGCATCCTTACCCAAATCATCAAAGTTGGAGACATGGAGGCAGTGAGTGAGCCATGTGGTGGACTTCAGGCCATACACACAGATAACAGTTTTTCCTGCTTTCCCCCAGTTTATGTTCATCACCTCTTCTAACTGTTGACTCAGCACACATCAAGGCCAGATCTAGAGGTAGAGGCAACAGATTTACACAGAATGTTTAACTAGCATCCAAGATTGCATGTGGTCAAATCTCTCCATTAACTATGTACAGATTCTGCTGTTCCACCCAAGACGAAACTAATACACCTTGGGGCTGATAGAAGTGAGAAGATAACTTCCTTAAAAAGACTCTAAACTAGAAAATATGAATAAATAATAATTGCCATGTTCACATTAAAATCTAGGATGACTCATTGTAGAGAAAAATAACAGACAGATGTCATTTAAGGAGAAGATATTGCCAACTTCAACCAGAGCACATCCACATTTAAAATATTTTAAAGAATTAATAAAAATTGACAAGAAATAGACAAGACACCAAAAAGAAAAGCAGTTAAGATATATAGAAGAGGCAATTTGCTGATGGAATAGCTAACAGGATTTAAAAAGACACTTAAACTCACTGTAATTAGATAGATTTTCTAAAAATGCAATGAGATAATCCTTTATATCCAAAAGATGAGCAAAATTCAGATAATACTAAGTTAGAATTTTTCCAAGCATTGGCAGAAACGGAGACCTCCTGGCACACAAGAATAAACTGCTATAGTCATTCCTGAGGGTCATCTAACTGGCACTTGATGAAATTTAATTTGTACAACCCATGTTACACCCTTGGAATTCTCATTGCCTCCTCCCTCATCCCCAATAATTCATGTAGCAAAGGGACTTGGATGAGGATATTCTGAGCAGCATCACGGGAGATGGGACAGGGAGCAACCTCACAGCCTATACTATAGGCACCCAGGCACCCCAAATATCATGTAATTCTTAGGAATAATTAACCCACTACACCAGAAGCAAATAAATCTAAGGAAAGAAAAAACCGTTGTGTGTAAGATCTATGGTTCAACTCTGCTTATGTGAGTTAAGATACAGATATAGGGGCACCTGGGTGGCTCAGTGGTAGAGCATCTGCCTTTGGCTCAGGTCATGATCTGAGGGTCCTTGGATGGAGTCCCATAGAGCATGGGACTCTTCCTCTTCCTCTTCCTATGTCTCTATCTCTGTGTGTGTGTCACTCATTAATAAATAAATAAAATATTTTAAAAAAATAAAAATAAAATAGATATAGAAAGTCACGCTTCTATATTTGTCTTCAAAATCTTATAATCTGCAGGCCCATATTAAACATTTTATAGTGGACTGTTTATGAGGAAGAACAAGGGGGAATGTGCTTGGTGCTGAAGGGAAAAGCTTAAGTAAGAGTCTGGTTAAATCCAGTACCTTTATCTGAGGTGCTAATAGAACAAAGAAAGAAAAGAAGGGAGAAGAGGGGAAGTCTTTCAACACATTTGCAAAGCAATCTGAGGATCAAATCCTCCTGGAGCTTCTGCATTTCTCCCAGTAGTTTCCTGTTCTAATTTTCAGTCTATTCAGACTTTCCTGGATTCCCCTTCACACACCTATAGGTGGCAAATTGATTTTCGAGCCCCTAGTCAAGCACACAGCATCACACAGGCTTCCATCTTGTCCTCTTCTTATGGTTCATCACAGGATCATAGGGATCAACCCACTACTTTGATCTCTGACACTTTGAAGACATGGACTAAGAAAACTATGTTTTAATACCCAGAACATACTACTTCCAAATATGTACTTCTTTGGTTTTTGCCCTTTCCTCAGCCATTTTACTTGTGGAAAATAGCCATCCCAAGATTCAACACACCTGGTCTCCCATACCCACTCCAATCCTCACAGTCCCGAACACCCAGTTGCTGCCATGTAAAGTTTTTCACTGATGAATTAGGAAATGACACAACTGTCTGATCAGAAAAGCACACTCACACCACAGGAAGGTAGTTTATTATGTTGTTCATACAGACTGTGGACTTCACGTGAAATCTGGAAGAGTGTGTAGAATCAGTAAAGGACCTTCCTCCTTACCTTTAGATAAGCAAGCTAGCTTCGGTTCAGCCAGCAGAGCATGGGGCGGTGAGCAATGTAAATTTTCAGAAGCAGTTGTTTCATAAGCTTTGCATTCAGTAGAAATGTCTTCCAGATTTTGGCAACAGATTTTTACGTTGTCTTTTTATACCTGGTTTGGGTTTGCAGAAGCTATTAGAGAGTATTACAGCATACTCGCCAAAGTCATTTTAAAAAGAACCTCGCTTTCTCTGATTCTAATCATATAAGCTTTTAGTACAAGCTGTAAACCATAAATTTCTACCTCACTGCTTCTATTTTTTTTCTTTATGGCTTTCAAAGCACTAGGTCTTTTTTCATTACCTCTTTATTTCATTTTTTTTTCCTTCTAAATCTCCTTTACTCTCTGCTAATTCAGGAACTCGCCTGTCTTCATTCCCATCTTCTCTCACATGGGCTCCAAGTTTTTCTGACCTCGATTACAGTTTGTTTTTGTCTTTTCCTACATAATAACAGCTTGAAATGTTCCCTCTTCTGCCGGCATTTATAGTTCCAGTTTCACATCATGGCAAGTTAATTACACAATATATACTGAAATATTGAAGAGTGCTTAATAGGGCCCCACAGCAGGTAGTGGCAGATTGGAATGTTGTGTTTCCAGCTCAGGCCAGCCAGTCACATCTTCAACCTTCCAAATAAATTATTTAGAAAATGCTATTCCTCTTCTCACCAGGAGCACAAGGTAGGAGAGGAAAAAAAAAAATGAAATCAGCATCTTTGACTACTCACTTGACATAAATCACTATTTATTTGAGGAAGCTGACCATTTGTGAGCTATATATGAGTCTGCTGTTTCTCGGAGTTATATTAGAGAGTCCTAACTTTTGAAGAACCACCATAATTTTTCCTTGAGAGATTTTGGCGATTACACCAATGCATGAGAAGTTTTTTATTTTGTTTGTTTATTTGTTTGTTTTTTACCTATACCTATATGTTAGCCTTTGCTTTAGTCTATGCATGCATGAGTCTCCAGAGAGGATTTAAACATAGTGAAGGAAGTCATAAAGAGGTAATGACTTGTGAATTTTCAAAATGACCAGGGCCCACACCTCTTATGTTAGATATTGGTTCGTGTGTATCTCTTGGAACTCCTCCTGCTGTTCTTTACTTCTTGACAAATTACGAGTTGTCATCGTATTGTAAATAACAGTTGGGGAATATGTAATGAAAACTCTCATGGGCCGAGGAAAGCATCACATTATTAATTTGTCAGAAATGCTATTACCTAGAGAACCTATTTTAAAATTGTAGCTTTTGTAATGCAGCATCAGAGCGATGCACACTGAGCAGCATTTAGCAAAAGGAAGGAAATGTAGGGGGAGAACATGACTAATACGATCCTCCCTCCCCCTATATATATTGCCAATAATATCTACTGGAGATTAAAAAGGGCAAAAATATTTTTGGAAGAAATTTTCACTTAGAAATCCAGCTTTCTCTCATGTTTCTCATTTTAAATAATTTACTCTATAGAACTGCTGATATTTGGCATACAAAAAATAGGGAAGAAATCACCCTGTTTTTTTGGCTACCTTCGTTTGGACAAAAATCATCTTCTCCTACTTCTCAGGAAGCATATTTTTTTTTCTGGAAGCATATTATTAGCCAAAAAGTTAAAAAGCATGCCTACAGTTCACAGAAAGTTATAAAGGCCAAAGTCAATGTCTGACTCTCAGACAATGGAGTATCAGTGGTACTCTCAGTTTCTATTTAATTCTTCATCCATGCTCACCAAACATCTATGGGGCAGTACTTGAAGTACTGCTCATGCAACAGCACCTGTTGCTTGAAATCATTAATCTGAGTCCTTGCAATGCTTGTTCCTTGGAGCTTTCAGATTACAGAGCTCAATGAAAGGAAAAAAACCAAAGAGGTGAGTAAGAAATCTTCTGCTCTACCTAATGTCGAAAGACCCTTCCCACATAGAATAATGAGGCCTTGAGAATTATCTTATATTCTTATTATTTATTGAGGATTTCTACTACACCAGATAGAGTGTAAAAAAATTCATAATTTACATTCAATAACTGTTTTTTGTAGGCTGGGATAAGTATATATTCTGCTTTTATAAAAGTGTATCAAGACCAATGTCAAGATTCTGATTATGACACTACATTAGAGGAAGCTCGCTGTACAGTGTGCAACTTCTAATGAGCCATCCACTATTTCCAATAAAAGTTATATATTCTTTTCTGCTTTGTCGAAGATGAGTTGACCATATGATTTCATTCATATGTGGAATTTAAGAAACAAAACAGATGAACATAGGGGATGGGGGGGAAAAGAGAAAGAGAGAGAGAAGCAAACCATAAGAAACTCTTCACTATCGAGAACAAACTGAGGGTTGATGGAGGGGGGTGGGGGATGTGCTAGATAGGTGACTGGTATTAAGGAGGGCCCTTGTTGGGATGAACACTGGGCGTTGTATGTAAGTGATGAATCATTAAATTCTACACCTGAAACCAATTTTACCCTCTGTTAACTCACTAGAATTTAAGTAAAAACTTAAAATAAAAAAACAGTTCTATATAAAGTCTCCTATAAAGTACTTGTAACTTTTGCCTTTCAACCTGTAACCATTTGCAGCTATAACACTGATTGAATATGCCAGAGTGAGACCCTCTCAAAAAGGCCCTAGAAAGAGGCAGTCTATTTTCACAACTGAATTAAATAAATCACATGTTACAGTTTTAGAGCATTTCTTATTGCTCTCAGTCCTTATTGCTTATTTCAGTAAGTATAAAAAGCAGGATTACCTGTCTTTTGCTTCAAAGCTGTACTAAAATTGTGTATCTTGGAAAATACTAATGATTTTTACATGAATTTCTACCAAACAAAAGAGAAACCTTTAAAACATTATGTGTGTGTATATATATATATATATACACACACACGTATATATTTGTACATATATGTATATATATGCATACTGTGTGTGTGTGTATATATATATATATATATATATATATATATACAGTAAATTACTTTTCTTAATCTGTACCAAATATTCCTGATTTTCTTTTACTGTAGGGCAAGGTGGTGGGAATTTTGAAATTGTATTATATGACAGCAATAACAACAAAAAGTGATGCCTTTCTATGATTGTTTTTATTTTGATTCCACTCCCATTCTCCTAGGAGAAAAAATAAAGAGATACAAGATATGGGACTGTTATGTACTCCTTCCAAGATTATTTTGCATTTGGTAACTGGATCAAGTTTAAAACTTCTAGAGTCATAAACCCAATTATCACTCCTGAAAAACACCCAAAACTATGGATTTTATTTGAAGAAGGAGAGCTCTTGTGTTGATCCAATAAACCACTCTTTAAAGTGTCCTTAGAAAGGAGGAAATTCACCCACACAACACGGAAAGAATCAAAACACACACTTGAGTGCTTTTTTTAGACTCATCCTAGAGTCTTTGCTTAAGCAATATATTAGATTTATTCCTTTCTGTCTTACAAATCTTAGATTACCTAAATGAGGTCTTATCATATAATTATTTACATGAGATGTTGAGTCTGAGCTTACAACAAGATATTCTTTATAAAAATTTTAAATGTCTGAACAGAAGTCAAGAAAAATGATGTATTTTAAAAAAAATTATACCAAATCAAAAATTTATCTAAATACATCAGAACGATCATGTGTATACATCCTCTAGGAATTGAGGAAAGGTTAAGTTCTTAAGCCTTTGATAAAAAGAAAGTATGAATGAAGGAAGATAATGGCAGGATTCCCAGTTTTTGCTCAAACATGTAAGGACTTCGGTAACATCACTCTGGTACTTACAAGAAAATTTGAGCAAACTGAAAACCAGCAATTTTTCTTGGACTTTTTAGAGAACTACTAGCAAATCACTGTCCTCAAATCTGGAATGAGAGGCAAATATAAAGAATCCTTACTGAGATTTGTTTAACTGGAGCAGAAGCCACTGAAGTCATAAACAGGTGGGGACAATGAAATAGGAATGTTAATAAGTAGCTACAGGCTGAGTCTTGATCAGCATGAGAATGAAAAACTCCTGGGAGCAGCAGTCTAAGGGACTCTTCAAACTTTGATGGGTTTAACTCCAGGAACTCCACCTGGTTGTCACAGTGAGTAACTAAGAAAGATCCCTTCATTGCTCTGGCTGAGAAAGAAGATTGATAATCATGGGGAAATACACCTAGAACATTTTCCATAACAAAGGCCTACACTCTAAAGGGAGAAAATAATGTAGCAGTCTTATCCCCATCTAGAAAGAACATCTCTCCCACTCAACCTCCAATAGACTTTCTGTCTCATATAGTAGAGGGAAAAGAGCAAGAAATACTTTTGAAGGTCACAGGTCAGGGACATAGGTCCATTAAAAAACTGAGATTGACTAATAAGATTATAGAATACTTCCTTTTGCCACAGCTTCCTACCAGAGCAAACAGCTCTACTGTGTGAACAGTGTTAGAGCTGAAAGAGCTGCAAGACACAAACTTAGAGAAGTCAAAAGTCAACAGGAGGGACAGAAACAAGGACATTAGAGGAATGCAGCTTCTAGCTCCTATAGCTACAGCAAATACTAAACACAGTCCAACATCTGGCTAGAATAACATAAAATCTTATACAACTCAGGTCCTATTACCTGAGCTTCTACTACCTGACACACTACGTCTGGCTGTCAACAAAAAAGTTACAAAGCTTGCGGAAAGTCAAGAAAAAAACACAGGTCTGAAGAAATAAATTAAGCATCAGAAGCAGATGCAGATATGACAGAGATGTTAAAATTGTCAGGTGAAGATTTAAAAAAAAAAAAAATGATGATTGAGGCACCTGTGCGGCTCCATCAGTTAAGCATCTGACTCTTGATTTTGGCTCAGGTCATGATCTCAGGGTCCTGGGATGGAGCCTTACATGGGGCTCCAGGCTCATGGGGAGTCTGATTCAGGATTCTCTCTCTCCCTTTGTGCCCCCAACCCACTCACGTGTGCAGTCTCATTCTCTCTCAAATAAATAAATAAATCTTTTAAAAATATAAAATAATTTTTAAAAAATGATGTTTGGGATGCCTGGGTGGCTCAGTGGTTGGGTGGCTGCCTTTGGTTCAGGTCGTGATCCTGGAATCCATGATCGAGTCCCGCATTGGGCTCCTGCGAAGAGCCTGCTTCTCTCTCTGCCTATGTCTCTGCTTCTCTCTCTCTGTATCTCTCATGAATAACTAAATAAATCTTTAATAAAATTAAAAAATAAAAAATAAAAGATGATTAACATGTTAACGGTTCTAATGGAGTCAATAACAAAAAATTACATGTGGATAAACAAAGAAATGAACATTCTAAGAAACAAATGAAAGTATAATTAGTATTTTTTAAAGGAAAATAATTGATATAGTAAAAGGATATACAACAGAATCATATAAAATGCTCAATATAAACAAGAAAAGGCATAGCGGTGCCAGGTGGAGCAGTCAGTTACACATCTGTCTTTTGATTTTGGCTCAGGTCCTGATCTCAGGGTCATGAGATCCAGCCCCTTGTCAGGGCTTGGAACTCAGGGCAGAGTCTGCTTAACTCTCTCTCCTTTTTTGCCCCTCCCCCGACTTATGCCCATTCTCTCTCTTTCTAAAATAAATAAATATATCTTTTTAAAAAAAAAATGAGAAAAGGCAGAAAAAGTTGGGAAGTTAATAAAAATATAAAGAATAAGTGAAGCAAATAGAGAATAGTTACAAATATGCTAGCTGTTAATCCAACTATATCTAGAATCACTTTGGGTGATGGGCAAAATAGAGGAAGAGGATTAAGAGGTACAAACTTTCAGTCATAAAATATATAAGACATGAGATGCAATGTACAGCACAGGGAATATAGTTAATAATATTGTAACAAGTTGGTATGGTGACAGATGGCAACTAGGTTAATGGTGGTGATTACTTTGTAATGTATATTGCTGTTGGATCACTATGTTGTCCACTTGAGACTAATATAATATTGTATACCAACTACACTGCAATACAAAAAGAATCACATTAAGTAGAATGCTCTGAATAAACCAATAAAAGAGAGAGATTGACAGAGTGGATTAAAAAACAAACAAACAAGAACCACCTATATGTTATCTACAAGAAACCCACTTTAAATATAAAGACACAGCTAGAGGGCACCTGAGTGGCTCAGTCAGTGAAGTGTCTGCCTTTGGCTCAGGTCATGGTCCCAGGGTCCTGGGATCGAGCCCCCACATTGGGCTCCTGCTGCTCACTCTGCTTGTGCTCTTTCACTCTGTCAAATAAATCATTTTTTTAAAGACACAGATTAATTAAAAGGGATGGAGATAGATATTTCACACTAACACTAATCGAAAGATGATAGCTATCTTAAGGCAAACATGACTTCAGAACCAGGAAAATCATCATGGGGAAAGAGGGCTATTACATGGTGATAAAACAATTAATTTTCTAAGAAGATATAATAACAGTCTTAACCATATGTGCACCTAACAACATCATCAAAATACGAGAGGAAGAAACTGACAGAATTGATAGGAGAAATAGATGTCAGTATTCCCCTTTCAGTAATTGACAGATCAAGCAGGTACATAGTCAGACTAGAGTTGACCTAAACAGTACCATCAGCCATCTAATTGACATTTATAGAATGCTTCATTCAACAACAGAAGAACTCACATTGTTCTCAATCTTAGGTGGAACATTTACCAAAATAGACCACATTTACCACATTCTACTTCTCAAAACATAGCTTATATCATTCAAAATAAGAGAAATTCTACAACCTATGTTCTCAAACCACAATGAAATTGACCTACAAATCAATAACAAAAAAGATATTTGGAACATACTTGAATATTTAGAGATTAAACAAAGAATCCCTAAGAAGTATCAAAAGAGAAATTTTAAAAATCATAAATTGCAATCAGAATACTTCTATCAGATGGCAACTACACTCCTGGTGAGTACAGCATAATGTATAGACTTGTGGAAGGACAGTGTTGTACACCTGAAACTAACATAACATTGTACGCCAACTATATTTAAATAAAAATAATTAATAATTAAAATTACGTATTGCAATAGTACATAATGTATTTAACTATATAAACCTGAAAATCACCAACTTAAGATATATTCTAAAATTCCTGGATTTGAAAGAAAAACATTTGGGAACCTAGGCAAAAACAACAAATTATATAAATGACAGAAAATTAGATTATCATTAAACTTGTGTCAATAATGGTTTCTTCCAAAACAAAATGGAGTAGTAATTCAAGGTACCAAAGAAAGAAAATATTGAGTCAAGGATTTTACAACCAGGAAAGAGAAAAAACAAAAGCTATTATTATTATTTAAGATTTTATTTATTTATTTATTTATTTATTTATTTATTTATTTATTTATTTATTTATAGTGTAGGGGGAGAGGCAGAAGGTGAGGAGGAGAGAGAATCTCAAGCAAACTCTGAGCTGAGCATGGAACTGGACTCAGGACTTGATCCCACAGCCTTGAGACCGTGATGGAAGCCAAAATCAAGATTTCAACACTCAGCCAACTGACCCACCCAGGCATCCCAAAAACAAAAATCATTTTATTAAAATTTATAGGATCCAACAAAAGTAGTTCTTACATGAAAATTTAAAGAACTAAGTGAATATTTCAGAAATGAAATTTCTAAAATCAATATTCTCAGCTCCCACCTTAGAAAGCTAGAGAAAGAAGAAAAATTAAATCTAAGCAAAAGAAAACAAATAAGAAAAAAACAGATTTTAATTAAAATGAATACAAGAAAACAATAGAGAAAATAACCAAAACCCAACCTGATTCTTTGAAAACATCCATAATGTTGATAAATTCTAGCCAAGCTAACTCAGTAAAAGAAAAGAAAGAGATGAAAAAAAAAAATGAACCAATAATAGAAATGAAAAAAAAAAAACTTACTACTATTGATTCCATGGACTTGAAAGAATAATAAAAATATAAACAACTCTACATCCAGAAATTTTGTAGTTTAGATGAAACTGAGTAATTCCTTGAAAGATACAAACTACCAAACTAACACAAGAAGAAAGAAATCATCTGAATTCACTGACATCTGTTAATCAAATAAAAACTAATAACTTTCCAAAAAAAGGACAAGATCAAATGATTTGATTGGCAAATTCCATGAAATATTTAAGAACGACCTGATATCCATTCTCCTCAATATTTTCCAGAAAATAAAAGTAGAGGAAACACTTCCTAATTCTTTGTACGAAGCCAGTATTACTCTAACTCCAGAATCCAACAAAGATGTATGAAGAAAACTACAAGCCAATGCACATGCACATAGATCTAAAAATTCTCATGAATATAGATGAAACATACAAATATAGATATAAAAATCATTAATAAAATAACAAATCAAACCTCACAAAGTATTAGAAAAACTTCTATACCATCACCCAGGGGGATTTATCCAAATATGCAAGGCTGATTCAACATTCAAAAATCAGTGCAATCCATAACTCCAAGAAACTAAAGATGAAAAAGCAAAGGACCATATCAATAGATACAGATAATCTTTGACAAAATCTAACATCTACTCAGGATAAAACTCTTAACAAACAAGGAATATATGGGAACTTTATCAACTTGGTAAAGAACATCTTAATAAAACCTACAGTTAGCATCATACCTAATGGTGAGAGAGTGGATACTTTCTCCCAAGGATCAGAAACAAAGTAAAGATGTCCTCTCTTCCCACTTCTAATTGGCACGATACTAGAATACCTAACTAGTGCAATGAGACAAAACAAAGCAGAAACAAAAGGAAATAAAAAACACATAGGTTGGGAAGGAAAAAATTAAACTTTCTTTGTTCGCAAGTGACATTATTTTTTGTGTGAACCCAAGGAATTGACAAAAAATTATAGGAGAAAGCAATAAAATAGTATTGAATTACAACCCAAGTATAAAAGAAATAACTACAACTCCATACTGATATAAATAAATATTTGAGTAAATACACATCTTGTGAAAAATAATTCTAAATAATTTAATTGGGTACGTAAATAACTGTAGCTTCAAGGAGGTAGTACAGAACCTCTTACTCCTTAAGTGAGTTACACATAATATCTCTTTAAAAGGGAAAAGAGTGACTTCACAGTGGAAGAGCTAACACTACCCCAGCTAGGTAATCATGATTAACATCAACAATGATCTGTCATATTGATGACAGATACCCTGGGAAGATGTAGTAAGAATGGCACTTTATCCCTGTGGTCTTCCTCCCAACAGCCAATAACCATGATCTACCCATGAAAAGTGTATCTTATGGATTCCACTGGAGGCACTTTCTAGAAAATACCTGACTAGTATTTCTCAGGATTCTCAAGGTCCTCAAAATATGGAAAGTCTGAAAAATGTGACGCCAAGAGTAGCCTAAGGAAGCGTTATGACTGAACGTAATATGGTATTCTGGATAGAACTGTGAAACAGTAAAAACTGTTACTACATAATGTGTGTATTTTAGTTAATGATAATGTATCAATATTAGTGTGTTAATTGCAACAAGTATACTATACCAGTGTATAGTATTACTAATAAAGGAAAGTTAAGTGCGGGGCTATGCGAATCTCTGTACTCTTGTCGCAATTTTTTTTTTTTGTAAATATAAACTCTTCTAATTAAAAAATACTATAAAGTCAAAAAGAAAAGATAATGTCAAATACTACTCTGAGGACTTGCTGTTCATTCCTTCCCTCAGACATGGCATAGTATGAGACACACACACTATAAAATAAGTCCTCTATGATAGTAGGTGGCTGAGTGGTAATTTGAAATCCATAATGTCGTACAATTTTATTTCTGAAGATCATTTAGAATCTGTGTTTTCTAGTCACAGTCAATAACTGGCTTTTACTAATCTAATGATCCAAAGGGTGTTTACTGGAAACTTAGTATGCTAAAGGCACTTTGGTAGACCCTATAGAAAATTAAGAGAATTCAGAGAGATCCTTTATCCTCCAGATACCTCTTTAAACCAGCTTTTTAAAAACACAAAAAATAGTATCCAACAAATGCCTTTTTTTTTTTCAAAGCTGTGGGTCAGATTTTGCCTTCCCAATGCTACTTATCAGAGAAATTCTGCCTCTTGATTGTAATAAGTATCCCAACAAGCCTAAGATGGTATATAATGAGGATCACTGTTCTTTTATTTTCACAATCAGGAAAACCAAGGTGATTTGTCCAAGGTCAAACAAAAATAAAGAGAAAAAACTGAATTCCAATGTATTCACTCATCCACTCAGGCCTCGCTTAGAGTTATTTCATGTGAAAGTGATTATATTGCAATTAAAAGAAAAGTCCTGCAGGATGGAACCTTGTCCTGAAAAGAATACACCACTTTTGAAGTTAATCCTAATACTTTATATTTCTTTTTTTATTGTAAGCATTAAGAGTAAAACAAAACAAAACAAAAAAAAAGAAACTCTAGCAAAAGCATTTTTCATTTTAATGCATTTTTAAAAGAATGTATTCAATTTACAAGAAAACATTAGTGACATTTTTCACTTAAAATGTGACACTATGACAAAGTGGAGGTCTACATCTGCTGATATTTTAGAATGAAAGAAAATCAGCAACTTTTCTGAGAGTCTTTGTAGATTTATGTAGTTCAGATGTTTTAAGTAATCCCATCATGGTGTTACATTCTAGCCACACATTTTCCACCTCCTGTAAGGGGAAACCATGGAAAACTATAGAAAAATTTGTCAATTTTATTGAAACAAACAGTCGTTGAGATTCTCCAGTATTCTCACGTGCTTGTGGCATCTTTCAAGGAAATACTGTCACTCCGTACATTTCAGCATTCCTATTCTTTTAAAGCCTCTGGAGGGATCACAATCCTATCACCAATCGGTTTATCTGTAACATAAAGGAATTTTACAGGAACTCCTCTGAATATCATAAGCTAGAACTCTTATCCAGAGCATGAGAATGTTTTGAAGCCAACATGAAAACCTGTGTTTCAGACATAATCACTGTGGTGAAAAACTCAGATCAAAACCCCTTAAACAAGGGAAAACTGTATGGGGCATTTTGGAACATTTCACAGGGTAGTGAGAAAGGCAAGTAACCTGTAGATGTTCACTTTTCAGGCTTGGTGGGCCTTGATCTCACAATCTCATAATAGTGTCTATGCTACAGATCACCAAATGGTTAGCAGGGATAAGGTGTATACCTATTCTGTTCATGTGATTTGATTTGGAGTGTTTATCAAGATGCCTCATATGCATAGTTTGTGGGGGCGGAGAGGTGTGAGGCCATTATAGCAAGTGAAAAACATGTAAGATTCTCACTAGTTAAATATTTCATTGAACAAATTACTTTTTGTGATCACTGTGATTTCTGCCACTTTGGACCTCAGTATCCAGGGCATAATCTTCTTTTCATTGTCTACCCACCCTAAAAATATTGTTTTTTGAGCCACAGTTTTCTCATCTGCACAATGGGCTTCACACCAGGGACCTACAACATATGGTCGCTGGGATAGTAAGTGAGCTGATACATTGCACTTTCTCCTGACGGTGCCTGACTCAGAATAAACACTCAGTAAATGTGAGCTATTATGATTATCATTAGATACAATACATTTTTCGTCAGGAACATTAATTGATGTATTCTGCAATCCTATTTAATGACAAAATGTGTGGCAATTAAAAGAAACTTGTCCTTAGAATCTTTAGAAAGACTTCCAAACCGTCAGAAACCTAATTCCAAGGGAAAGCTAATAAGCATATTGCTGTGTTGCCAAGATTCGAACGTGATTTCATTCCTTTAGCATGAGGAAAAAGAGTAAGACTTCGCTTTAAAGTGTTCTTTAAAGTTGTAAGAATGAAACTTGTCATAAATTAATTCCAGCATTTCAGGTTAGAATAAATTTCATATGATAACAACTTTGCATCTTTTCATTATTAATAAGATCATTGGACTCTTTCAAACTGTGTTGTATTCAACTTGATCTTTTTTGTCTTTCGTGGCACATGACTCTCCATATTTTGATTGAGTGGCCTTTCAGAAATGATTTGTAATTTTCCTAAATTAATACATTTTATGCAAACAAATGACACAGTGATTCTTTGAAAATTCTGAGACCCACAAATGGTTTTCCTTTTAATCTTTTGTTTCCAATCACTGAGTGATCAAAGATATTTTATTGAAAATGAGTCATTTAATACATTGGGCCACCAGGTACAATTTAGATCATCTGTGGCCACTGACTTATGTTTATATTTAAAAGAGCTACATAAATTTATCAATGGATATAATATAGAACTTTTACATTATAGTCTTCCTTAACATCCTACAGCCTCATAAATTTTCTTTGACTTCTTTTGAAAAATACAGATGGAAGGAGCATGAACATCTAAAGAAAGATCTTTCAGTTTCTTAAAATCTAGACCCTATTTCTGAACAAAATTATGCTGCTCTCACAACACTTTCCTTTTCCAGCCTCTCTCCATTCATTTAGTCTCTGTTCATTTACATTTTCTTTTTCTTAATTAGTCTTCCTACATCCTATCCCCAAAGCTCAGAGCTGCAGATGGAGGAGGAGAAGAGATAGAGGGAGAGCATAGTCAAGCCTGCGGAGGATGTCTTTAGTCAGAATTGAGTGAGGGAGAGAGTGTGAACCACCCCATTAATGATAAGGTCAGGAGACAATGCTTTTTGTTGCTATTTCCTATCTGGGAATATAAATAGGTATATATACCTTCACGTTCACGTTCATCTTGAACTAGCTTTCTTATTAAAATAGATTCACTCCATGATTGTATGCAGTCCCTCTTATCTTAAAACATTTTTTAGATATCTTCTACTTGATATGCAAAAGGTAATAATCATAATATGTGAAATCTATTGATGCTGGACGAGGCACAAAGGACGAAAATTCAAGCAGCACATCACAATGTTCTCAAGACTCCTGAGAAAGATTTTTCCAACAGTAATCATCTTTGGGTCAAAAGCAAAATTGTCAGTGGCAAAGTAAGAAAATAATTCTTTTTATACAAAAGCTTTATTACCCTATTTATTTTGAAAGCCATGCAATGGATATTTATATTTGTGTTTCCAGGGTGCTTCCAAGACATCAATAAAATTTCCCAAGACTCTGTTAGCCAGAATATTCTACATTTTTTTTTTAAAGGATGATCCAATACCAAAATGGCCTTGGCTCTTGGAAGAGCCACAAGGATTGGAATGCTTGGTATTTTTTCATTCTTCAGTGCTCGTCATACTCATGTTGCTTCCCCAGAAGGTTTAATTTATTTCAGTATGTATTTGAATGCTTATGTGTGTTTTCTCACAGATCACATAAGTGATCGTATTGACATTGAACACTATCTGTAAAACATATCAAAACACAATTCCCAGCCTGAGAAAATAGAGTTTACCTCAGGAAGAAGACACCATCAGTTCTGAAGATGCCTGAGAATCAATGCCTCCACTAGAGAAATATATTTCTAGGGAGAAAAAAAGTGTATTTTCTAAAAATAATCTTTTATTTTTCTATAGGACTATTATGATTATAGATTTCCTGTGAGATATTGCATATCATTCAATATTCACTACTGGTTGTTAGAGTGTACTTCCACTAAAAATCTGTACTCTCAGAAAACCCATTATTAACATGCAGTGAAAAAATTAATTAGAACTATTTTGCACCCACCGGCAGGTCTCTGTGATTATATTATAACCCACACATACCATGGATACCAGAATTAAGTACAAGAAAGAAAAATATTGATTAATGCTACATAGATAATGGAGCCTAGTAAATAGCTTCTGAGTCATACTCAACTTGAAAAGGCTTAGAATACTCTAGGTGCTCAGTAAAAATTTATTGGATTGAGCAATGTCTTCTTATCAGGAAATCTTTTTGTTTTTTTTTTACTTTTTTATTTTTTTAAAAGATTTTTATTTATTTACTCTTAAGAGACACAGGGAGAGAGGCAGAGACATAGGCAGAGTGAGAAGCAGGTTCCCCATAGGAAGGCAGATGTAGAACTCGATTCCTGATCCCGGGATCACATCCTGGGCCAAAGGCAGACGCTCAACCACTGAGCCACCCAGGCATCCCAGGAAGCCTTTTTTAAAAGATTTTATCTATTTGAGAGAGAGAGAGAGAGCAGAAGCAGGGGGAGCAGTAGAGGGAGAGGGGGAAGCAGACTCCCCACTGAGTAAGGACCCCCCACAATGTGGTCCTCGATCCCAGGATCTGAGTGGAAGGGAGGTACTTAACCTACTGAGCCACCCAGGCACTCCCTTATCAGAAAGTCTAAAAAAATCTCTCTTTTTACCATGACACAGCTGAGGAGAGATGGAATCCAAGAAAAGCCACAAAGAAGAAAGAAAGTATACTAAGTGAGTAACTATGGCTGACATTTGCAAAATGTGTATCAGAAGAAAAGGAACCCCTTCAGTTTTGAGAAAATTTCCATAAGGAGGAAGTAAAATTCCAGGCATATAATACATGGCAATCACACCTCAAATGGATCATGGAGATTATAAGGTTTAATAACCAAATATATCTACTGGTGCCAGGCTCTGTGCTATATGTAGGATTCTTTATAATTGTAGTAGAAGCTCCAGAACAAACAAACGACCATTTTAATAGTAATTATCATGGCACAAGGACATTTGTCAAATGATCCAGGAATATTACCAAGAGTTGCAATGGATTCTAAGGAGGCAAACACTGGGATATTTCACTTGGCTACATTTAGCTAAGATTTTCAACTGTGACTTGCAAAAAAAAAAAAAAAAAAAAAAAAAAAATGAACCTCAAAAAAGTAATAGCTGTTTAGGGTCTAGTATTCTTATAGTATAGTATAGTATATATAGTGTAGTATTCTTAAATGAAGAAAGTTTACATCTACCTATAATTTCAGGAAATATGTTGGTACCCAGGACATTCAGATCATACAGACCAAGATAGTGAACGAGTGTACAGTACATGGCTTAAAAGTCTACCTCTGTCACTTATAAGCTGAGTATTTTTAGTCAATTCCCTATTTTTCATAGGGAAGTCAACCTTCCCTTCTATCTCTGCATTTCCTCCTCAGTAAGATAAGGAAAATAAATAGCCATTTCATAGGTCTGTTTGGAGCATTAAATGACTTGCTCTATGGAAACTTAGAACAGTGCTTGATACGTGTCTAGTGTTCAGTGAATAGTGATTACCATTTTTATTATGACTGTGAAACACACTTAGAGAATTCTGTTCCAATAAGGCACAGCCCCGCTGGCATGATTGAAATATTGATAGCAATGGGTATATAATACCACCAAGGGGAATAAAAGTTTTCACTGTTTAGTGGGTCTTATGAAATTAAACTCGATCACATGCATATCAAAAAATGTATAAAAACATCATCTATGCTGACTTTAAAGAATCACTTTTAAATCTGTTTCAAATGAATTTACTATTTGGAAATAAATTTTTGGGACTTATGTATGTGTTCAGTACCCAGGGCAGGAAGTGCTGGCAACTCAATACCTGAGTCTCCAGTGAACCACAATAGAAATTTTATTTCAAGCCCACTGTGAGTAGTTCACATATCACCTGGCTACATGTGGTCATGGAGCTGAGAGTCCAGATGGATTCCTTTGCAATCTCATACACCTAGCTTTTCAATCAGACCAGAACTTAAAGATTTGTTCATCTGGGGTGCTTGGGTGGCACATTCGGTTGAACATACAGCTCTTGATTTTTGGCTCAGGTCATGATCTGAAGGTTGGGAAATTGAGCCCTGTGTCTAGCACTCTACTATACATAGAGTCTTCCTAAGATTCCCTGTCTCCCTTTTCCTCTGCCTTTCCTGCCCCATCCCCCCCCCCCGCCCAAAACTTGTTCAATTAACTCAACCAAAGACGAGAAAATAGAGATTGAGAGAGAAAAATTAAAATGGCTGATACAAAGTCATCCAGTGGATTAATGCAGAAATGAGAACAGAACGATGGCTAGTGGGAGGTTCTTTATATCACCCCATATATCCTTAATTATTCTCTTCTATCACTTCTACATTCCTGCTATTAAAAGTGCTTCAACAGCAAATTTGATACGTATAGGATTATTATTAGACCTTTTATTAGTTCTTATCCATCTAGCCACAAAGTAAAGTCTGGATACCATGACCATTCTGATTCAGATTAGGAAGAGAATGTTAATCTTAGGTGTAAGCATCTACCTTCCTTTTAACGATATGACTTTTGTTAAACTCACATTGACTATTAGCATTTACAAATATGATTGATTCAATCATCTAATAAAAATAATGATGCATTTAAGCCAATATATAAATGCCACCAGGAAGTTCTAATCACTCTGAATCAGGATTGTGCATTAATCTTACTTAGTTGGGCTTTATATAGTGTACTGGACATGATCATTGCACAAAATAAAAACAAATGCTTACATTTGACCTGTGACTTACACTTTATAAACACACGCACAATCAGTGATGTAATTGTGTAATTTTTCAGCTGTACTTATCTAGCCAATACATCTAGATTTCATGTCAACCTCATTTTTCACCATACTGGGATTTATTTTCATCCAGACTTTTTTATTAATTGTACATAAGTAAACATTGGTCTCAATTTCCTACATATTTTGTGGTACACATTTGGGTGTTTAGAAACATATGTACCCTGTTGTGGAAATGAAAACATATCATTTTGATTAACTACAGTCAGCTCTTCTTCCATCCCCTTGAATAGGAAAACAAACTGATTTTTAAAAATAAGATAATTAAGCGTTTTGGTATGTACTACAGAGCATTAGTTTGTACAATATGGATGTTTTCCTTATCGATCATGTGACTGGTAATGCTCTCCCCAGCTTTAAAGGTCATGTCAACAGAGTGACCTGTTCATCCAAAAAGATGTTTAACGTGAGCTTGGGTTAGTCTCCTTTCATATTTGATTGGTGTCACCAATACATGTAGTTGGATCTGTGGGAGAGTTTGTTTTCTTCTCTCCTAGATCTTCTGAAGTGGCAGACGTGGTCCTCTAGAAGAATTTTTCATGTAAGTCCATAGCACCTGAGAAACATCTTCCCTTCTACTGCTTATTAGACAGAAAAAAAGGTCACTGTAAAAATTTTAATGGTGTCCTGAACTTGGCAATCTTCTTTATTTCTCTTTTGTATCAGATAATGCTCAAAGAGACTTGGATGAGAAATATTTTAACTTCTACACCTTCCTCATGTGAGTAAACTCAATCAAATTCAGGATCAAGGCCAGTGTTTTTCTTCGATCCTTCACATGTATGTGGTAGTGACTGTCCAAGCAGTGAACTATTTAAAGTCTCTGTATTCGGGATCCCTGGGTGGCGCAGCGGTTTGGCACCTGCCTTTGGCCCAGGGCGCGATCCTGGAGACCCGGGATCGAATCCCACATCGGGCTCCCGGCATGGAGCCTGCTTCTCCCTCTGCCTGTGTCTCTGCCTCTCTCTCTCTCTCTCTGTGACTATCATAAATAAATAAAAAAAATTAAAAAAAAAATAAAATAAAAAAAATAAAGTCTCTGTATTCTTTTTATATAAGTCAAGAAGTCACAGAAAGACATGCAATATATTCTTCTGAGGTCCTTAGAATACATACTTGGTTCTCTCTCTCTCTCTCTCTCTCTCTCTATATATATATATATATATATATATATATATATATATATATATATATATACTTATTTAGGATTACATGGTTCGCATCTTCACAATCATTTCCTCAGCTCTCTACTTCCTCTTGCTGGAGTACACATGGTTGTATAACAGACTTACAAGTTTTCACAGATATTGTATTCATGGAATTACAATATGATGTCTCATTAGAATAGAAATGCTAAAACTTAGAAATAGAGGGATTTCCAGTTTCCTGTCTGATATGGTCTTCTGACAACCAATCAAAGATATCTAAATAAATGGAGAGATATTCCCTGTTCTCGGATGAGAAGAATTAATATTGTTGTCAATTCTTCCCAACTTGATCTGTAGATTCACTACAATCCCAGTCAAAATGGCAGGGAGTTATTTTGTGGATGGCAACCAAGTAATTTCTAAAGTTTATATGAAAAGGCAAAAGACCTAAAATAGTCAACCCAATATTGAAGAGGAAGAAGAACAAAGTTAAAATAATGACACTCTCTGAAGTCAGCAATCACTATAAGGCTACAATAAGCATGATAGTGACGTCTTGGCAACACAATAGACAAATAGACCAATGGACCAATGGAGAGCCCCGAATAGGCACACACAAATATAATAAAATGATCTTTGACACTGAAATAAAAGTAATTTTCACAAGGAATAAATCTTCTTTTCAGTAATTAGTGCTGGAACACCTAGATATCCACACTCCAAAAGATGCAGATTTTACATCCTTTTGCAAGACTTAATTCAAAATGGATCATAGACCTACCTGTATAATGGTAGATAAGATAACATAAGATACAATCTAGTAACCCTGGATTTATTAATGACTATTTAGACACAACACAAGAAGCATAATCCATGAAGAAGAAATTTAATAATTTTGATGTTATTGACATTAAAAAATTCTGTGCTACAAAAGCAACTCATAAGGAAATAAAAGGACAAGCCACATAGTGGGAGAAAGTATTTATAATACACATTAGATAAAGGGCTTGTATCCTAAATATACAAAGAACCCTCAAAACTAAACAATTAGAAAACAACCCAATTTAAAAGTGGGAAAATATATGGATACCTCACAAAGATATATAGATGGCGAATAAGTATATGAATGGATGCTCAACGTTGCATGTCACTAGGGAATTGTGAAATAAATAGCAATAAGACAGGACTACACAGCTAGCTCATCTATCATAATCTCCAAATCTAGATCTGGTGCAGCATCAAATGCTGGCAAGTATGTGGAGCAACAGGATCTTTGTATTCACTGCCAACGGCAATGCAAAATGGTAGTCATTTGGGAAGAGGAAGATAGTTCAGCAGTTTTTTTTACAAAACTAAATATAGTCTTATCATCCAATCCAGAAATCACACACCTTGATATTTATCCAAAAGAATTAAAAACTTATGTCCACACATAAACCTGGATACGAATGTTTACAACAGCTTTATTCAGAAATGTCAAATACAGTAAGCAACCAAGCTGCCCTTCAGGGAAAACACACTATGGTATGCTCATACATATCACCAGCAATATCACCAGCAATAAAAAATATCACCAGCAATAAAAATATCAAGCCAGAAAAAGATATGTAAGTAAATGCACATTACTTAGATTTTTAAAAAAAAGCCAAACTGCATGATTTTAACTAAATACCTTTCTGGAAAAAGAAAAAATACAGACACAGCAAAAAGATTGGATTCAGAGAGGGGAGGAAGAATGAATAGATTGAGCACAGGAGAGTTTTAGGTCAGTGAAATTATTGATATGATAATAGTAATAGGTACACGATATTATGCATTTGCAAAAATCCATAGTGTTGTACAATACAGAGTGAACTCTAATATAAACTATGTACTTTAATTAATAACAATATATCAATATTGATTCATCAATTGTAGCAAATGTTCCACCTCAATCCAAGATGTTAATAATAGGGGAAATCATGTGCAAGATGGAGAGGGGGGGTATGGGAAATCTATCCTTTCTGCTTAATTTTTCTGTAATCTTAAAACTGCCCTAAAGTAAAGTATGTTCCTTTTAAAAATCAGGTGTACAATTACAAGAAAATTCTGTAACATGTAATTCTGGAAATCTTTACAGAACTTATTGTTTGTTTTAATAGCAAGGTTTTGTAGGTTTGTGATGGACAGCATCTTTATTAATATACAAAATTCAGCCATGACAGATATTCATCAATGTTTTATATTCACAGCTGGATTGTGATATGCAAATAAAGAATATCCCTTTTCCTATTTGCTGTATTGTTCATTGGTTCATTTTTGTCATAAAAAAAAATGAATTCACCTTCCATATAGTTCATATATATGTCACCAGTTCTTCACACGCTATATAAATTGATCTTGGAACATCTGCGAGAATCCTTAAACACTTCTCGTGCCCCCAAGGGAGTAAATATGATTCATCTATAAACAGACACCTTTCTTAATATCTAAAATCCCTATCAATTTCATGGCAACTATAAATAACCATTAATTTACAACCCTAAAACTAGTTTCTTCGATTATGCTTCATATAATTATATATATTTTAAATGCAAATATTTGTTTATAAATATTATCCAAAGAACTAATAAGCTCTTTTAAATACCAAAATATCTCACTTTCTCTAATTATGATAATTTTATAGCTGGATAAATAGCATGTCAGACTGCTTGCTCCTCCTTTATCCATTGTGGTGTGCTCAAACGGGAAATCTAAAAAATAAAGTCTGTGGCAGATTTTCCAAGTGCTTCTGGTTTTGAACATAGAATGCTAAGAAAATGTGTGCTCCTCTGTGTAGTTACCATATATAAAATCATTTAAAGTACAATATCCATGATTCTACACTGTAAAAAATACTTCTGGTGGTTTACCTATCACATGTTATTTTACCTTCAGTCTTGTTTTCTTGTTTCATTAAACCTGATTAGCATACAACAGATTCCAAGTCCATAACTCAGGAACTTAAGACCCTCTAAAAGACTGAGATAATTTTTACATTAAAAGAATACTTGTGAGTGTCAACACTTAGTAGAAAATATTCCCACCGCACACTGGGGAGCATGACAGAGCAGAGTTCCTCCAGGAATTCAGTTCTAGTTGAAGAGACAGAAGTATAGGTAAAATTGCTCAATGCTAACGAGTCCAATGGCTATGATAGAGATGCAAAGTCCTTTGGGAGTAGAACAAGGGAACAATTCCATGTACATAACCTCCATGTTGAATTTGAAACGTTCAGCTGAAACATCCTCACCAACCTTGGACTGTTGTTCCTTGAGGGCTCCACCTTGTCCCATTGCTTGTGGTAGATTTCCAGATATCCACTCATGATGTTCCTCTTCCTTCTAATGACACAAGTGTTTGATAAAATCTACTTCTGAAATTTAGCACAAATGCCCATCTTTCACAGAGGCCTTCCTTCATCAATATAGCCCTTGCTGCTCCAGGCGTTTTCCAGCATTTACTCCGTCTTTCTCATCAGTAGAATTTATTATATTGTTGATTGTCATGTTTATTGATTAACTTTTCATTGTGCTGTCTTCCTTTACTCCAATGAAACTGAAGTTCCTTGAGGGAACCTAACTTGGTTTAAGTAAGACATGAATCTCAGTCTGGAAGATATTCTGCCTGGAAGACTGGGCTCAGTTGATTGTTGATTGACTAGCAGATTGACTACTCTAGGGCTTCAAGCCCACATAAGTATTTTCTTGGTACTTTCTTTTTTAAAAGATTGTATTTATGTATTTATCTGAGAGAGTGAGAGAGAGCACAAGCAGGGGGAAGGGGGCAGAAGGAGAGGGAGAGGGAGAAGCAGTCTCCCCGCCTGAGCATGGAGTACAATGCAGGGCTGGATCCCAGGATCCTAAGATCTTGACCTGAGCTAAAAGTGGACACTTAACCGACTAAGCCACCTATGTGCCCCTCTTGGTACTTTCTTTCTGTTTTAAAGATTTGTTTATTTATTTATTCATGAAAGACATGGGGAGGGGGGTGGGAGAGAGAGAGAGAGAGAGGCACAGAGACACAGGCAGAGGGAGAAGCAAGCTCCATGCAGGGAGCCTAACATGGGACTCGAACCCGGGTCTCCAGGATCAGACCCTGGGCTGAAGGCGGCGCTAAACTGCTGAGCCACCCGGGCTGCCCCCCTCTTGGCACTTTCATTAGCAGTTCAACTCAACAACTACAAATTACCTCAAAATAAATCTCTACCCCAATGTCAGACTGAAAATGATATAATAGACAATATAATGAAAAACAATAGTTGCACTATATATCAAAAATATTGTTAATTCTACCAATAATATAACAAAATAAAAGCCATGCTCTACAACAATTTGACAGTGCATCAGTCAAATTTCTGTATTAGAGAATGCTATTTCTACATTGAGAGGAAAATTGGGCATATTTCAATTATAGTACGATCATATGCATACATCAATACCTACTTTATTTTACTTTACTGGGGCTAGAAAAAAAAGCTATTTGACCTAGTGTTTGAATATTTTATGAGTTTCTGCATAGATTTGAGAAATAGAATGAATTTAAATGTTGTCAATCTCTTATGTTCGAAGACCCAGATTTTATGTAAAAAAAAAAAAGGCCATTCCATGAGTATAGTTAAAGAAACCATAATGACAAAACTTTAAAGGTTAGTTTTATTGACAATTATTTTAAAGCTGAATGGCTCACATATGATCAGATGTTTCTGATGTTTTCCATGGTTATATGATCACTGATAGTTTTCCAATAATAAAAATTATAGCACTAATGTGATTAGTTACTAATTAGGGGAAGGCATTATAGTGCTTACACACTGAAACATGCTCTTGCTAAAAGAGATAATTTTGCTTAATTGAAAAAATGATATCCAGCTTTTAATACCTTTTATATCTTTTCTATAGGAACTCTGTTCATGTTAAGCCCATCACATGATTTCCTCTCTATTCCCTTTTGTACCGCCCCATATTTGCCCTTCCTCTCCGGCAGAGTCTTTCACAATTTGGGCAACTCATGTAGTGAGAAATAAACATAGAGCTCAAACACAATCTCTCTGTCTCTGCCTCTCTCTGTCTCTCTCTCTCTCTCTCTTAGATATACACATACACAAACTTGTATGTAAGGCGGCATTTCCCAAAGCAATACTTAAACTTAGCATGTGTAAATGCCATTATACATGGTAATTTAAAAAATAGGGTTAACTGAGGCAGAGTATATAAAATATAATGCCTGACTTGGTAATTCTCAATAAACAATTATGAATGAGATTGCTGAACATTTAATTTTTGGCACTGCTATTTACAGTATACAGATAATTAGATATAAATTTCAATATGCAGGGGTTATGGAGATTATCTTGCATACATATTGAATTTAAACATACCAGAAGACCTCTAAGAGGCACATGCACAGGACAGACTTAAATAAATGTCTAGTGAGTATCTGTTATTCAAGGTGTAGGAAATACACACAACTGTGAACAAAAGAGACAACAGTCTCTGCCCTTGTGGAGTTAACATTCCAATGGGCAAAGGCAGATATTGAAGAAGGTAAATGAGTAAAAGGTGGCACGCTGATGAGTGTCATGAAAAACAGAAGCACGCAGGAAACCATGAGGGCAGGCCACTGCCATGTTAGTTAGGGTGGCTAGCATGGAAGGTCTCACAGGGATGTCAGCGTTTGTGTAAAGGATTAAGTGAGACCACTGTGTAAGATTCAGGGGAAGGTGTGGTTCAGGCAGAGAAAACAGCAAGTGCAAAAGCCCTAAGGCAAGAAGGTTTCTGGTGTGTTGAGGAACAGCAAGGAGTCCAGTAAGGCTAGCACAGCGGAAGGAAAAATGAGAGTGCTAGGAGACAGAGCATTAACTGGGGAACAAATCCTAAAGAACTTCGAAGTCCATTTTACATAATTTGTTATTATCTCAGAGAGAAACTGGAAACCATTGGAGGATTCTGAGCAGAGGAATCAGATGACCCGACTTGAGATTTTAAGAGACTGCTGGAGAAAGCAAGCAAAGGGTTATGTAATGTTTCGAGCCATTGGGTGGTCTGACTTAATCCATACATGAGCTGTGATATCCCAAATAATAGTCCATTAAAGTGATCTACATTCTCATCCCCAGAGCTTGTGGATATATGCTAGGTAATAGGAAATAAGGCTGCAGATGGAATTGAGATTGCTAATCAGCTGAACTTGAAGAGGTTATGCTGGACTACGTGGGTGGACCCAAAGTAATCATGAGTGTCCTTATAGATGCAAGGGGGAACGAAGGAATAAATCAGGGAGAGAGCTGATTGTGGGTTTTGATGTGCAAGGAGCCACATGCCAAGGAAAGTGAGGAAACTGAAAAAAACAAAGAAATGCATCCTCCCCTAGAGCCTCCAGAGGAAAACAGCTCTGCCAGCACCTTGCTGTTGGCCCAGTGGGATCCATTTCAGATTTCTGACCTCTAGAACTGCAAGAGAATAAGTTTCTGTTAAGTCCCTTAGTTTCAGGTGATTTGTTACAGTAGTAAGAGGAAACGAATATATAAAGCATCAACTATCCTAGCTTAGGAGAGCAACAGCAAGGGGTGGAAAGAGTCCTGGAAAAGTCCTGTGTTGACTCCCAAAGGTCTTTTTGTTTCCAGTGTATCACTTTAGGATATGGAGGATTTCTTGGATGCTCGCACCTCTGCCCCAGTTTCCTGCTGCTTGTCTCCAACTACTGGTTGCCTCTGGTAGTTTCATTTACCTTCAGAGTCTTTTTCAGTACTGGTCAATTGAGTCATTTAGACATGTTCTTCACCTGATCCTATTGCTATGAAATGTGTGTGTGTGTGTATGTACATGTTCATGCATGGGCACACGTGTGTGCATGCCTGCCTGCATAAATTTGAAAGGAAAAAAATCCTGGACAACCTATGCAAATGTAAGAGATGGAGCAGGTCATGTGTAAGTGAACCTCCATGTCCTACTTTAGACTTTGCTTGGCTGGATATCAGGCATCTGGAGAATTGTTTTGGCTCTGGGAAAACAGAGTAAGATTTTTTTCTCTTGCTTAATTATAAACAAAAATGAGTATAAAAATGTAGTTATGTAGATCTCAAAATTACACATTCCTTGTACATCAAAACAAATATTGGCAATTTCAGGTGGTTCAAGCTAAAATGTTGCCACAGAGAAATCTTGAAAATTCATGATATGTTATTTTATCAAGGTGTGTGCATGGATGTCCCTGCATTGACACAGTCTTACTGCATGAAGAAAGGAGATGTTAGCTGGGTTCTTTGGTGATGGATCAATGAAGAGGCCTATAAAGATGAGTGTATTTTCGGCACCAGAATCAGCATAAAGCAAGATGAAAAAGAAAAAAAGAAAGCCAGCCACTGAAATGGGGCTTATCTATTTACTCAGCAGTTGATAAAGGCTGACAAGTTAATTAAGTCACTTTTATTAAGGTTGCAATACCATGTGAGACCAGTGATAATACACTTAACTGATGTGGTCAATATTTTTTAAAAATACTACTGAAAAAAAAATATCAATTAAAAGTTGACTCTTTAAAAATCATTTAAACCAGTGACCTAAATTAAGTGAAATGAATTAATAAAATTTTGCAGGGGACAGGCTAGATAGGTGATGGGGATTTAGGAGGGCACTTGTGATGGGCACTGGGTATGATATGTAAGTGACGAATCACTGAATTCTACTCCTGAGACTAATATTACCTTATATGTTAACTAACTAGAATTTAAATAAAGATTTAAAACAAAAAAACCCAAACACATTTTGTAAAATATCAAAACACTCCAGATTGATGGCAGAAGATCAGGAACGGTTTAACATGTTCAAAAATGGGAATGAGAATAAATATTGTATAACATAATAGAAAGGTATCAATAATTAAAAGCCTTCACCATTTACAAAATTCTTAATGCAATTTATATTTCTGAAATGATGATATCATGTTGATACATTTCTTTTCAGGTATTTCAGCAGATTAAGGGTATATGTTTATTATCCCAAACCCATCTTAACTAATTTTATTCTCAGGGTCAAAAACTTTCAGAAAATAACTGCTCTGGGATGTTCATTATTAATAGTGTTCCTCTCTCGTTAATAGTTTATGGTGAGCTTCTCAGAATATTATGAGACTGTAAAAATTCTATCCCAATAAATGTGTCTATAGTAATAAATTGAATATAAGTTATAGTCTGTGAGTTTCACCCTGATTTATGCCTGTCGTAACAAGTAGCTGCGCATGGTCTGAACGACCTCACTGACTACAGCATATGGTTTACTTTCTGCAGGTGCATAAGATCCAGATATAACCCCAATTTGGAGAAAAGAAGTATAAAATGAGATCAGAAATTATTATTCCATTTCTAAACCAAACCCAAGTAGGAAACCTCATTTTAACCAATGATTTCTCTTTCCAGAATACTCTTTTACTTGACATGGGAAACTAGAGCCAATAGAATGTGTTTCTGGAAGTGATTAAGGATTAAAGATGAGAGACACACAACAGAGATTTTTGGTACACATACATTTGGTGCATTTGCCACTAATAAAACCTGTCATCTTGTCTTCCCATGGCAGGGCTGTTTTACATGTTTTACATGTCACTGGTATAGATTTTCATATTAAAATTGAAGAAAATCTCTTTAAACTTTAATAATGAAACTGCAAATTATATCTTACACAATCTAAAAACTCTGAATCTAACAACCTAGTTCCAAACATCAGGATAAAAACTGAAAAGTTCAGTTTATCATCGTCATGATCTCAAATGTACTCATGCTCAGTATTTTCATAGTGAAGATAAAATATCAAATAATGGATTATATTTACCCCAGCTTTTTGTTGCATTCACTTAGCCCTTGTTAGTTGCTTTGACACCACATGTTTTTCCTCTCTTGAAGAGAAATGTGAAGCAAAAATAACTGAAATATTTTGAACTGCTTGACATTTAACCTCTGACTATTTCTAAATAATGGGCTGTAATTTCTAAGACTATGCAAATGGAAATATGTTTCTTTACACATTTTGGCATGGTTTTATGTTAGATCTAAAGAATGCCATTAGTAAGAACACATTTAAGTAAGGACATATATTGTGGGAAGAATAATACAGAATATTTTAAATAGCTTTCTATGGTTTATCTTCATACAAATATGTCATACTACAGTTGATAGCAAGTAGAACACCTTACCCACAGGTGAGAAATGAGAAATTTTAAGGCCTATTGAACACAACATAATTTCACAGTGGGTCAGCACAAATTTATACAGTGCAGGTGTTTCCATAATTGGAGTCCATTGGAAAAATGCACAGTATTCCATGCTCAACAATGTTCAAATGCAATTCCATCTGGGTACTTTGCTGATCTCATAATAATATGCAACTTATTGAAATGTAAAAATAATACAAGTAAACTCCAAAATTAATTATCTTGAAAAGTGCTTTGCCTTCTTGCATAAAGAGTTTTGGGATCCCTAATATACTTAAGGCAGTATGCTTTTTAATTATCTATGTATAAATATTTTAATAAAATTGTGATGATGATGATGTCAAATTTCAAGAAGATATCATTTAAAAAGTTTCATATATATCAAATATATACATCAATTATAGATGTATCATTTATATATCCCACTTCTCAGTGAGGAAGTGGCAAGGTCACATTATAATAAAACATATGGAATGGGAGATATCATGTTGGTCATCTTTGGAAAATACAACCTCTCTTTCTTGAGATAGATTCTTCTCTTGCTATCCAGGCTGCCATCTTGGTTTTCCTGTCTACCTTAGTGATTGCTCTTTCTCAGTCTTCTTTGGTCATTACCATCCTCAGCTTGACCTCAAAATGAAGGCGCTGCCCCAGGCTTCCTTTCAGTTGACTCTGCTCTCTCAGTCTTTACTTTCTGACCTTTGATAACCTTGTCCACTTGAATGACCTTAAATTACAACTTCCAAATTTATATCACCAGGCCTGACCTTTCCATTGAATTCCAATTAAAAAACAAAACAAAACAAAAAAAAAACAAAAACAAAAAACAAAAAAACCGGGGAGGGGGGAAAGGAATGGGAAATTTCCAAAAAATAAAACTGTGCTTTACCAAGTTAAGGAACCTATATATGTTTATGTTGGAATTATACTCTCTGTAAATCATAATATTGTGAAGCAGCAGCCATTTTTTTCCCAAAACATATATATAACAGAAACATGTTTCTCAAGTAATAAATCATACCAGTAAAGTCAGCAATACCTTGTAAAACCAGTTTTTGACATCTTTTAACCAGCAAACACAATCGCAGAGCCACTGTTAAATTGAACTTAATTAAGTGTCAATGCCTATTCTGGAATTCGAGTAACGTTTCAATCCATATATGATTTTTAAAATTGTCAAAAGAGGAGCCGAGGACTTTGCACTGATGTGAAGTTTTATAGAAGAGGAAAGAAATGATATAGTAACAAATGAAAAGCCAAAGGCCCTCAGATCACCACACCCCACACTTTAAACCGACAGCACACAGTTGTGACAGTAGGGAAAAAAAAAATTCCCTTTGTCTCTAGCTGAAAGGAACGAGGATGAAGAAGGGTTTCTGAGTGATACTTTTTATTAATGTATTGAGGAACTAAATATTTCGTTTCCTTCCCGGTTGTCTTTTTGTAAGCACTTTGAAATACTCCCCCTTTTAAACTTTTGAGTTCACTTTTGCTGAACCAGATCTCTAACAATGTGGAAACTGAACATTGGTCCATGCAGATTTCTCTTTTTAAAATGATGGTTGAAATTGTACAAAAACTTTCACTTGAAAAATTCTCATTTCATAATTTGCCTCTATTGCTGGTGAAACAGGCAATGATAATATGAGGTTTGTGTTGAATAAGGATTTTGTTATAAAGGGTTAATTAAAATGTGTTCTGCAGTTTCCAAAATGTCAAAAGTATAACAAATTTGGTCAGTTACGAAAACTTTATAACATTCAGAGGAATTAAATTTGATATATTAAAAAATGATTTTTTGGTATTGGTAATATGACCCTAATCATTTTGATTATAGTAAGTCTTCTTGCTTTTAAACGCAAAGGACTGTCTATAAAAGCTGTGTCTCTGCCTATACTATAATGACACACAATAAATAGGTAGAGTCTTTCAAGCAAACTTTTTGCTTCGTTCTAAGAAATCATGGCAAGAATTCCTTCAAAAGGTGTCATTTTCAGGGCACTTAGGTGGCTCAGTTGGTTAAATATCAAACTCTTGATTTTGGCTCAGGGCTGTGGGGTTAAGTCTACACCCAGGCTCTGTATTCAGTGTGGAGTCTGCTTGAGATTTTCTCCCTCTCTCTCTGCCACCCACCCCCACCAAAATAAATAAAATCTTTTAAAAAAATAAAGGGTGTCATTTTTTACTTTATATTATTATATTTTTAGTTTTCAGTTGATTGAATTAATCTTAATCTACAGAAAACCTTTGTAAGGGTGTTCCATTTTTTTTAATTTAATATTTTCCTTAGTTATTCTTCCACAATTCTAGTGCAAATGGAAGAGGCCAAAGCACATGTCGGGATATCTGTGCACTAAAACATTATTCTCATATGTGATAAGGATATGTTGAGAGATCTGACATAGATTTCTAAGCTCAGTTATTCTCCTGCCTTACTGGAAAATCAGATTTCTGAGAATAGTTGTTTGGATATTCAAATGACCCATCCATGCCAAATCTCAAGGTAGGTCTAGATTCACCAATATTTTCTCCGTGTGTGCCTGTGCTGAAGATGACCATTGTTTCAGGAAGTTGGTGTTAACTTGCCCTTCTACATAAAGGTGGGATAAGAAATTTCTCTCTGTAGTATCATAGGTATGAGAAGTACCGTGTGCTTCTATTCACCTTACTTCAAATGTTGATCATTTTTGTGAGTTAGCTATAAGGCAGAAAGAACTATGATTTGAAGTGAGGCTCCAGAATCTCTTAGGGTTAAAGCAACTCTGTCAGAACACCATATCCTCAGCGAGAAGAATGCTGTAGCCATGATGGGCTTCCACAGCCAAATGAGAGGATAAGGAATAATTGAGTTATTCCTGTTACTTCCTAAATCGGAATCTCCTTGGGGGCTTTACTTAAATCATTCTAGCTAGTGAAGCCACCCGGAAAGAAGATAAAATAAACCATGTTGGCTTCACTTGACAAATGCAGTCACATAAGCCAAAACAGAAAAATCTATCTTTAGACTTTACACATCAAATAATTATTAAGCATTTGCTAAGTGTAGGTGTTCTATGCTCTGGGAAATCTGAGGTGAGAAGATGGACCCTTTGCCTACACGATGCTCACATTCTAGAGGGAGTGATAACTGGACAGGGCTTTTAGTACCTTTGGTTGCAGATGCTCATTCAGGCTTGACTTTACTTTCCTAATGACCCTTACACCGTGACTGCATTTCAACAAGAAAATTTTACTTCTGGCCCTATCTTCAGGTTAACAATAGAAAGGACAAATGTCCCTTCATATTAGGAGATACGTCGACATGTGTTTTAGAGGATTTTCAGCAAGACTTCCCAATAAAAAAGAATTCACTCCAAGCTTATAAAGATGTAATCAAGGTGGATCAAGATTCATCAATAAATTGAACATAAAAGCTCCAAGACATTTGCTGTAGAATCTATTTTGTTCTTTTAGCAATTGTGAAGGGCTTAGGTTCCCTTGAGGAAACCTCTTTTGTAATTCCTGGAGGTATTAGGAATCCTTCAAACTGAGTCTTGTTTTAACAAACTTGACCATTATGATTCTCACTTTTAAAAACTTTGGGTTTCCTAACAAGGAATAAGATTGTACCCCTGTGACCCATGATCTAATGGTATCCATTAGGGGATCTTAGTACTGCTTTTATTCTTTACTTCACACTCAGAAGCAGGGAAATTACTTTTATACCTACATAGAAAAATTTTGTGCAATTTTTGGCTGTATTAACTGCTTATTTAAGAAAGGAACAAAACCTAATTATTTTTGGTTTTAGGAGAAAAATTTCTCCTGAATCCTTTCTTTACTATTTTACTTTTCTTTATAATGTAACTCTATTAATCTAACAATTACTGGGAATCTCTACTACATTTTTTGTTGATTTACACATACCTGTACTTTGCAAAAAGGCATGTTGTACTCTAAATATCCAATGGTCAGAGTCTAGATCACTTTAGTTCTTAAAATACACTTCTCATAAACAATGAAGTTAGATATTACCTTTTAAAATGCCTCAGAATAGGGGGCCTGGGTGGTGTAGTCGGTTAAGTATCTGACTCTTGTTTTTTCAGCTCAGGTAATGATCTCAGGGTCGTGGGATAGAGCCCCATGTCTGGCTCTGTGTACAGCAGGGAGTCTGCTTGAGATTCTCTCTCCTTCTCCCTCTGCCCCTCCCACTAGTGTTCTTTCTCTCTCTAAAATAAATAAAATTCCTTAAAAAATGACTCAGGATATCATTTATTCAGTGATAGGATAAAGCCCTCTCAGATCTGAATCTTTCCATATTTGTGGGGAAATGCCCTATCTTTGAAATATTACATATTACTGCTCTTTTGGTTCAGTTAATAATATGCAGACAGATATGGGTACAATTAAGTATAACCAAGAGGAAAATTAAAATAATTTAATGGGCAAAAATACCTTTACTGCAGTTTCTATCCTCACATAGTAGTGTGTGTGTGTGTGTGTGTGAGAGAGAGAGAGAGAGAGAGAAATTGACAGAAGCAGAGACAAAGAGAAAGGCAGAAAGAGACCAATACCAACACAGAGATGGAAACAGACACGGAGAAATAGAAAAAGAGAGATAATGAGGATTTAGAAAAAAAAAATTAGGTAGTACAAAAAGAAAGAGATGGTCATGTTTCTTAGCAAGGGAAAATAACTTCTGAGAATTCAAGGTCAGAGGTGCCCCTGGGAGTGCTATCATTCATGCGCTACAAGCCTGGGTTTTTTTCTCTAAATGTATCAGCAAAAAGATGGGCCTATGATAAGTAATATTTAAACCTGATTTTATTTTATTGTTGCACACAAGATTCTGCGAATTCCTTAATTCATTGTACAATCTAATTAAAGCTTGATTTCTCTGAGGGAAAATATATTACCCTATCTTCTCAAGTTACTTTTTGATTATTTTCTTCCATGGCTACTGCAGGTCTGGATTCCGCCCAGCCATTTCTTTCGTTTAGTCCTGTCTATATTGGATACTGAGTATTGCAGTATATTTTATCACACAGCATTTAATATTGATTATGGAGACTGGCAAATGCAGCGCAATACTTAAGCTCGGATGTCGTGAATGCATTCACAACCTGTACCCACAGTAATTCATCTCTGCTGTTGGTCTAGTAAGGCTGCAAGGAAGGCTTCATACTTAAAAATCATTGGGTTTACAAATATGATGATGATAGAAAAATAAAACACCCTGCATCCAATTTTTTTCTGAAATATTTTTCATGTATAATTATTATTATCAAAAAGTATGTATTTCAACCCTGTGAGTATGATCTTTATTGAGAGTGGCTTAAATTTTTTTTTTTTTTTGACAAACCTTCTGTGCCCTCCTATGAACCATGGTTGATGTCAAGATCAGTGCTGACAAAGGAAATGATACAGGGTTTCCTGTCTTGGAGAAGTGGCCAAGACTCACCAAAGGGATAAAAAGGAAGGGAAAAAAGAATCTTGGAATTCCTTCTGTTTCTTTTTTGAGTTCTGTGTCTCTCTTTTCTACCTTTCTGTCTCTGTTTCTGGAACTCTTACTTTACCATACCTCCCTTCATGAACGCAGTAACACACTTCTGGGGCATTGAAGACTGGGCCTTTGTGAAGCATGTACCACTCACTGTCCAGAAAATAGTCTCAAGAACATGAGGCACTAAGTGTTCCTGTCTGCTGCCCACCCCCTCCGGCATCTGTTCTATCTGTCTTCAAACCAATGCTCCTAACGTGGCTCTGAGTACTTGGGAAGGCTAAGGTTTCTGCCAGGAGAAACATACAATTTCAATAGTGAAGCCACTGTCTAACCACAGAGTAACAAGCCCTTAGATCGATGGGGAGGACCTATGTGCCCCCTGTCACCTGCAGGCCACCACCTGTTGCCACGCCACTCCAGTGACTCCAATGCTATGTGGCACTGAGCTGGGGTCATGGGCTAGAGGGACTTCCTGGTTTCTAAGGTTTCTAATTACTCAAGGGTCTCTTTATCATAAAGCTACTGTTTTTCTTCTTAAATTGAATTTTCTACCTTTCTCTTTTAACTTAACAGTGCTCTATCTGGCTGTGCTTTTGTAAAAGGTCCTTTTTCTTAGTTAAAGACCTAAAACTATATGTAGGTCACTTTTCTAGACACTGGGTAAGATTTTTTTTTCCATTGAGTAAGATTTCGAAAAACTAATCCCATCGTGCACAGCATAAATCTTGAATTTGTTCATACCCATAATGCATGAACTCGAGCAATACATCTAATTCTATAACATTGACTTCAATTGCACACAAGATTTGTTGCATTTGACCCAAGTCAGAATTCCTGCCCTATTCGAACCGAAAATATTTCATAGGTGCTATGAGATAATTTTTAGTTCACTTAAAAAAATACCTTTGATCAAAAAAATCGAAATTTCTGTATGAATCTCTTTGAACTGCACATGAGTGTTGGCATTCAAACTTATTTTTACTATAGTTTTCAGACAAAACTTTAAGGAGGGGGTACATCATTCACTTTTTAAGTCCTTTAGCAGGCTTTTTGAAAATTCTTTAAAAAGAATTTTCCACGAACTGAAGTTTTATTGCATTTCCGATTAGAGATGTAAAGAACGGTTAATATATGCACAGGAAAAAGAAGCCACCAGGAAAAAAAAGAAAGAAAGAATAAAATCCTAAAAAGGTCCAAGGTTGGTTCAGTATCACACGATAGATAAGATCTCAGTGGGGCTGAATATCAAATGAGACAACTGTCCATTCTAACAAAAGGAAGGGGATATTTTTGAAGACGTACCTGTCTTCCGCTTAAAGGAGCCATCTCTACTCCAAATTGGATGAGAATGTCCTGCTTAGCGTGACCTGAGTTTGAAAAATTTTGGAGACCATAACAGTTCGGCTTTTTCTCTGCACAATATTTGAGGCTGTTTATTCTCTTGTATACGCAAACAGAGGCCTTTGGCTTTAGTTTCTCAAAAGTATTTTTGACCTTACAAATGCAGGTATGTTTTTTTAAAAAAAAGCCCCCTTTCTCTATTATGGACTTTCACTGACAACATTTGGTTTCACTGCAAACATTAAATCTGTGTCAAAACACAACTGCCCAATGTTAACTAAAACTGCAGAGAGGGCCCTCTGATTCACAAACATATTTTCTTTTAATCAAAGACACCTGGTTTTTTTTAAGCTCTGACTACAAATGATTCAGAGTAATTTCTTTCTTTCTACCTTGCCTTTTATTTCTTTTCTTCTTCTTCTTCTTCTTCTTCTTCTTCTTCTTCTTCTTCTTCTTCTTCTTCTTCTTTTTATTTTTTATTTTTTTTATTTTTTTTTTTTTTGAATAGAGGACCTTCCTTTTCTACAGCTGGCACCGGCAAAATGCACTGGTTTAGTAAACAATATTCATGTAGGGGGAATATAGCTTAAGCAATTCACAGAGTACACAAACATTTATTGGTACAAAACCTGCAACATGAGTTTTTTGTTAAATTTTAACAGTGTTTTCTCAAATCTTCAAAGCTTGCCTTGATGGTTTGCTGAAGTAATTGAACCACTCTTGAGTTGTTTTATATAGGACATCTTATCTTTCTTTCATTACCCAGGCTGTGGCTTCTTTTCTATTCCCATGAAATCCATGTACACACTTTAGAAGCCCTCCTGAACAAGCTCGCTTCTAACTTTCACGGAGCCCTTAGTACAATTTGAATACGAAAGAGATACTGAATAAAAAGCTTTAATCTCTTGTCTGTTATGTTGCTTTCTTGCCTCTCTTCATCTCCTCCTCTTCCAAGGGCTTTTCTGTGGGAGGAAAGTGAACACTTTCTGTTTAAAGTGAAGTGTGATGCTCGAGAAGATGCATTCGCTAAGGCTGAGATGGGAAAGCAGCTCCTGTAAATCTTCTCTGTCAAAATTTAGCTACATTTGTGCCGCACTGCCTTCTGTGTAAGCCTTTGCAGGTAGAAGATTAGCAAAGAGCTCTCGGTGAACAAAAATCATTCAATCAGCAGAATGTACAGGGAGTATCAAATGTGCCCTCCACCTCAAATACTGTGGGGCTCTCCGCTCTGATACCTCTTCCCCTCGGTGAGCTGGAACTGCTTGAAAGGGTTTTCTGTTCTCTGCTCTCTTGTCAATTTGAATGCCAGGAAATGAGCCCCCTTTGTGAGATTAATTAATAGCAGGAGCGGATCGGCCGAGCCCAATCGCCACGCAAAGGAGCTGTAATTGCTACTTTGTGGAAAGGAAAGGGAAAGAAAAAAAAAAAAAAAAAAGTTTGGGTTGCAGTTTTAAGAAGAGGGTTTAAGGAAAGTTCTTTGAACTAGAGGTCTCAGTGCACTGGATTAAGGCAAGAAGCAAGGAGGCCTTTGAAGTTTGCTAAGAGGTTTTGGAAGGGGAAAAAGTTGGGTGGCAAATGGGAGCTGGTAACATCAAAAGCGTTCACACTGCTCCTCACCTGCTCGGCCCCCGGGCTTCGGGGGCTTCAGGACCGGGACCCCGGGAGAGCAGCGTGCAGGTCAGCTGACCAGCCGGGAAGGGGTGCGGGGTGGGTGCGTGGGGCGGGCCGGGGCTGCTGCCAGCCAGCCGTGCTGCAACGTACGCTCGTGTGCAAGGGCACGCTCGACTCAGGGGTGCTGTTGGAAGACTCTGCACTTGACGGCACATGCGGAATGAACATGTGACCCCCAACTGAACGCTCACCTTCTTTCACGCCAGGACCTTCAAAAGCGGTTTTTAAAGTTTCTCTGTTTATCACTTAGCGATGATGTACTGATAAGGGGGAAAAGAGATGTGATTGTTCCAGAAATCATATCCATACCCTGTCTGGAAATAAGAATTAGCATAGGCCAGCCATTCTCGACAGGGGCAATGTCGCCCCCAAGGGGGTGAAATGGATTCTTGGGGGGTGAAAAAAAAATCTTGGACATTATAATGGTTTATGGGCTATCCAAAAGGCCACATTGCATCACCAGACACACAGTATATCTTTGCTAATAAAATGTCATGGGAAGGGCACAATTAGAAATAAAATACCTCAAAAGGCTCCTCTGGGGACATCATCTTTTTTTTTTTTTTTTTTTTTTTTTTTAAGAAAACAACACCACCCAGGATCACTGGTGTATGCAAATTTCTAGAAAGTAGCATGAATTTCATTGTATATGAATTGTATATTGACCGGAAGTTAAGCATGTGTGTCTCCTATTTTGATTTTGGGTGGGGTTGGCCCTATACCAAATATCTTTTGTATCTCCAAATTCTGTACTAAATATTTTTTTTTTGTTATTGTATTACTCTTGATGGAATGAGATTTACATGCTTTAACTGGAAAACTGGAATATACCATTACAGTTTGTCCATCACTGCAGATATTTTTTTAAAATAAATTAATTTTCTTCAGGTTTCTTTTTTTTTTCTTTTTTCTTTTCTTTTTTGCTAACTTGGGAAATATTACAAGTTCTAAAGACAGGATTTAAAAAATACCCTGGCAGATCTACATGATTTATAAATACAACTTATCCTATCCATTCAAACTGTGTATATTTTTTCTAAGCTAATATAGTTAAGGATTAATTTCAAATGATAAGCAATCTTTAAGGAAAAGAGTAGAAAATAAAATAAAAACTGTCTTACATTTATTGGCTGATGGGACTATTTTAGACCTCTTACTAAATTTAAGAGTTTTATTTTCATTTTGAATTCAACTTCCAAGATAAATGCATAAAATTTTAGTTTTACCAAATGCGTAATATTCAGAGATAATCTTTACTAGTAAGAAAATCTTGGATTCTTATGCTTTTAGTCTATTACTATGCTGTATTTGTCTCCCCTAGTAATGACCAGGAATGTTTGAAGATCAAGAACCAATGCCAGCCTGGCCAAATAAACCAGAAACTTGTCAAGGCCTGCCCCACAGCTAGATGCCATGTTTCTGAGCATCATCACTGTTCAGAGTATCTATTCTCTGCTGACCTTGAGAAAGAAGTTTTGGAGGCCTTCGGTGAAGGGAAATGTACACCCATGACAATACGCATAGGGAGCCATGTCTTGCCTTTTCCCATGTCGTTTGTCTGTTGTGTTCAGAAAGTCACTCAGTAGAATGGCAGCTCCAGCACAGGGCACCAGTGACATTTTGGGGCTGCCTTTTCATTGACATCCAATACCAATTCATGCTGCACAAGCAGGTTGGCCCAGTCTAGCCTTCAGCGCACAGTGAACAATCAATAAACACTGTTGACTGACCGCATTGGTGCACCCAGCACATCAACCCATGGACTTTGCAGCCTCATTACAAAACCATCTTGGGAGACCTGCCATTTTGAAAGTTTAACAAATATTTTTAATACAATGAGTGAGTGAATGAAGTAGCTGGTGATTATGAGTCCATTGCCAGAATTCCCAATCCCAATCCTTCCAAACTGGCAGGAGCACATGTCTCTGTTTGAGATGAATGCCCACATCTAATGGCTCACCTCACGTAGAGGAGACCTTTCCACTCTGTGCACAAAAGGAATTAGGCACATAGAGAAATATGTCCAGAATAAACGACTTGAAATACATCTCTTACAGTAATGCCTATACCCTAGTCTACTGGCTGTCAAAAAGCTGTACCTAATTATGCTCATTAAGAAAAACAGGCATATATTCAATTACCTCCCTGCTGCCAATGCAGGAAACAGAATAGTTTTCTCTTTTATTATATCAAATATCTTAGTTTATGCCACGCATGTTAAAGTTTACCACTCCTTGAGGCTTGCAACTGCAACATTTTTTAGCTATCTGGAGGATTATAATTGCGTGCACGCATCAATTATGGATTGGATTCAGCATTTTCAGATAACTTCCCAAATCACAAAGAGAGCATAGTGGTCTCCAGGCATTTCGAGGCCAGTTTGATTACAGGTGTAGTACACGCAGCCTTGTTAGTCCTTCGTGATGAGAGCTTCCTTTCCCTGCTGGGTCTCTGGGAGAGGCACTGACCATTGCCTTCCACTAACAATTTCTTCACGTTCCCCAGAGATGCCTTAATGAGCCCCTTGGACATGGCCAAAGGCAATCTTGTTCTCTGGGCCAGTGAGGTGAAAAGCCAAAGCTTTACCTACCAGGCAAGCAATAATTAATAAGGTATCTTTGATTCATCGCAATTCATTAACAAAGTTACAAGTTTGGCGGCCTCATGGAACACAGTGTTAAGTCTGTCATTTCATTTACAAGTATTGAATGAAACATGCGTGCCAAGGTATGTTAAAAAAATTAACTTACAACGAAAATAAATGAATGTAGAATACTAATTGGGAAAAAGCAACTGACAGATACTGCAAAAGATTGATTTTAGGGAAAACGGAGAAATCTGTTTTCTGTTTATTTTAAGGACAGGAAATGAATACTGATTAGAAATGTATAGGCAGTTGCGTTGTGCAGCATTTGGTAATGTTTTCACTGGATATTTGATTTGTCTAAGTTTTTCCCAGATTCTAGTTTGGATGCCAGTTATCAGAGTTAGTTTTGGTCTAATAGTTAGTTGGACTTTCTTAGATACATGGCTCTTAAATTGTGAGCATTTGCCATGCCTCCCTGTAGAAAAGGAACTCAAGCCCAAATGTCGCATTGCCACAGCAAGAAATGCCGGCTTGAAGTAGGCAAAATAAGGCTGAGACGAGGTAGGTGGTCACATTTCTGTTGGCCTGTTTTTGTTTTTTTTTTCCTAAGAAAGTGCTGTGAACTTGAGAAATATTACCCACTTGGGTCTGTAGGAATCTTGAAATGCTGCGCTACTATTTCTGAAATGTATTATCTGGAGCTATATATAGATTTTTTTTTTTTTCCCGTCTGGGATAAAAGCAAAACCAAACCAAACAAAAGCCATCTTCCTATATGAGAGCTGTGAGTTTTAAATGAGTATAATTGAATGAAGCTGCTTGGAGAAAGGAAGAGGAGTATGGATGACTCTGGACAGACAGGAAGCTGTTTCCCAGCCCAGCCATCCCAGTAGATGGGGGCTGGTGCATCTCATTTGCATGTGCTGTGTTAGGGCATGGTCCTGCTCCAGGCCTGTCTCCACTGTGAATAAGGTGGCTTTGGGCGGTGGTTTGGGGCTGCCAGAAAGGTTATGGTGAGTCAAGCTCCTTCCCAAAACAGCTTTACTGGGACCACTCCACAATAGCCTCTGTGAAGAAATTTCAATAATAATCCACAGCATCTCCTGCAACTGGCTCTGGTGATCTATGGGCTGGAGTCAAACTAGTCTAATCCTTCATGGGAATTTCGGAAATGCAGGAGTGAGGTTGTAGTGACATCTAAAGGCAGACTCTTCACTTTGAGCTGCACTTCTGGACAGCTTGCTCCTTTTTACAAATGTTCCTAATCGGAGCTTCTGACAGATTTCTCAAGTCTGGACACAGCAGTTTACCCCCATCTTCTCTTTCTCGTCTACTCTCTTTGGGAGTGGAGATTTTCTAGCTGACAGTGAAAGCCCCTGTTGTGTAGACCATCCCTTCTACCACCAGTGCAAGGTTAGCTTCTCCTCTGCACCTTACGCCCTTGAAAATCATTTGGCCACGTGTCTTGAGAGCTAACTGGGCATAAGAACACCAGCCGCACATTGGGCAAGAGCCCCCACTGCTATCGTACTAAGGTACATCCTTCTGTACCCGGCTTGATACAACCCCCCCGTCTCCCACTCTCCTGGAGTTGTCTGGGTCAGGACAGGCCAGAGGCTGTAGGGGTTTTCTCTGAAAAGTAGACCCTGGCCAAGCCAACACTGCTTTTGTGAATTGGGGATGACTGCCTTGCCAATCAGGACAAGGAAATATGCATTTTTAATGTTGGGTGCTCATATCTGAACTAGGCTCTCTTCTTTGAATAAAACGACCTTTCTCTTAGCCAATTCCGTAGAGCTTTTTCGCCCACTCCACCAAGCATGGAGGATAAATACCATCCTGCAAAGGGGGCTGGCTTCCCACCACCACCTCCTCCAGCAACCCGGCCATTGGACATGTCAGCAACCTCCCCTCTCCTTTCACGTGTGCCCCTGACTGAGTCCCTTGTCAAGCAGGTCAGTGAATCTAAAATGTCTCATGCTTTGATTCGCCTTTACCATCCTTAAACCACCAGATGCATCCACGTTGGTGAACTTGGACCAGGGTAAGAAAATTAGACCATGTACACAAGGCGACAGGGTATTTTGCATGCAGGTGATCCCCAACAATATTAGAACCTGAATGTGTTTTTTAGCTGGCCATTGAAGGGATGGGGGTTTTTCTTTTCTTTTCTTTTTTTTTCTTTTCTTTTCTTTCTTTTCTTTTCTTTTCTTTTTTTCTTTTTTTCTTTTTTTTTTAATGGCCTTGATGAAAGACCTATAAAGTTGAATTGAATGGTTGGAAGATAATAACTCTAGTGGTAAAGGTCCCTGCATTCGCCTACCACCCTGCCCCTGGCAGTAATCCTGGCTTTGGGGATCTGAAATTTCCTAAGGATGTATTAGTGTCGTATACACATGTGCTCTTGTATGCTCATAATCCTTTTCACTGGCTTCTTAGCTGCATGCTTTGTATTTAAATTTTCCTTCTGACCAAGTAAATCCCTTTGGATGAAGTGACAGGATCTTTTCAGCACCCATAGCTGGTGACAGCTGGTGGAGAGGCTCTGAAAGAACTGCAAAGTGTTCCTTACTAGTTTTCTTCAAGACCAGTGCCAGCCACCAGCTGAGCGATTTGTTCATTCTCCCTTCAGGCTTCAGTCAGTTGAAGAGGTTCACAGTAAATGCTGGAGAAGTATAATAGATATTAATATAAAAGACAATATCTGTGCTTCTGGCTTAACCATGCCTTTAATTAGGTACTTATTTATTATATGTGAACATGGAACCTTTTCATTAATCTCGGTGTAACCCTTTATTAATACTGTATGAAGTATATTCTGGCGTCTGAAATGCAGTAAAAACTGGGCTTTGAAAGCAATAATTGCCGATAACCTTTGAAAGAACAGCTCGCAGGGCCAGATGCGTGCTGTTTCCCCCGCCCCGGTAAAGTTTCCTGGTGAATATCGCCCTCGTGGTACATTTGGTGGTTTTAAGTGAAAATTGAAAGATGTCCTTTTTTTGGGGAGGGGATCCTGTCTTGCAAGCTGCATTGTTAGAGCAAGTAATGAGGTAATGAGAAAGATTCCAACCGAGTAAGAAACTAGACTCTGCCTTAAATGTGGGCACTGGCAGGAGGTTGGCCCTCATGTGGAATTATTTTGTTTCAAATAGTTACCTAACCAAGCAGTCATCTCTGTATCTTCTGGAAAAACAAAAGAAAAAGAGTACTTTCAGGCTAGCCGAAGATGTTAACTATTTGAAAGCAACATCGTGCTGCTGTGCGATCCCTAACGTACAGCATCATCCTTCTAGAAATTAAATATTGGCTCACGCGTAAAACAAAAATAAAATGAAAACTGATAGTCCCGCTTCTCAAGGTGTGTGGCCACAGATTCACTTCCACACAGGCCCCTCTTTTGGATCTGAACCCTTTTACCTAGCCCCCCCCCCTTAATTGTTTTAAATATGAAGAGGAAGTTGAGAGAATGTTCTATCATCTGCGTCTGCCTACATGTAAATACCCCTTGGAGCTGAGGTTTGAGGCAGGAGGAAGATTTATTTTGCTGTAGTCTCTGTCCACGTGGAGACCTGGCGGAGCGTGGACTGAATCAAAGGGATGGCCAGGAGTCGGAGTCATCGCAGAATCTTGAGAAATTCTGCTTGAGACAAACAATTCGGCAAGCAAAATTAATAGCAGAGTGCACCATCATCGTTCCGATGTGGCAACTTAAAAAAAAAAAAAATAGGAATGAAAACTTCCCCCTACAGAGAAATGTGTATATGTGAGTCTGTGAGCGTGTATGTGCATATACATAATTTTCTCTTTGCATTTCCAATGTTTTTTAAATTGACAGAATTTTACTATGAAATACATCTGACATCCGAGAATATCTTAGGAAATTTGAATACTACATTTCATGCTATGATTCAGTTTTACCAAAGCTGTCGCACTTGGGATTGAACTAAGTTAAAGGAAAGAACATTAAAATCAAAATAAAAAGGAAATAGTCATCTTATTTTACCTTGTATGGGGTGGGGGTTACTAGCAACATATCAGTAGCAGAACAGATTCTGTGCCTTTCCATAAAAAAAAAAATAAAAAAAGGAACGACACAATTTGGAGTTTTAAAATCTGCATTTTCTTTTTTGTCATTCTTCACTCAACGTGCGTGTTTCCTTACCTCTGCACCCCTGAGTCGAGGGAATTGGAGACTTTTGCACTTATAAATATATTATTGCTAAACCCCCAAAATAGGCACTTTGCAAAAACATCAAGTGATGCCTTTCTCTGGAATATGAGAAAAATTGCTAGACTTAATAATCCTGGTGCCCTGCAAGGATCCAAATAAGCTGTTGAAAGATTGCAATTTCTCCTATGATCAATTAAAAGCAAGCAATCTGCTAATAATAAAATTGGGATCTGAGTTTGTCAGATTGCTGTTTGAACCAAAAATGCACATGGGCTTTCAAATATTCAAGCACTTCACCATCATGTTTTCTCTGTGTGTGCCTGATGAATTATTAACACAGGGCTTGTGTCGGGCTTACTAGCTATTCCTGAATCCCTATTAGTTAAGTCACAATTTGATGTGTCACAACGGAGGGTGAAGGGGATGTCTAATAAGTCTATAGTCCGTCCATCGGTGAGCATACATTGACATTTGTTTCTTGATCTACTTCCTTTTGCATTGGGTAAATTATTGAGAAGGGGCTTTGTGTTTTTATGTAAGAAATTGCTTGGGTTTTCTGTTTGTTTGTGTTTTGTTTGAGTTGTTGTCGGGGCAAACGTGTATGTGCACATGTGTGTGTCTCAATGGACGATTTGGAATGCTAGAATTTTTTTGGTACTTCTTTACACCACATATTCAAAGGCAGATACACACACACATATATGTAGCGCATACCTGTATGTGTGGTGTCTGTTTACATTTTCTGTCATGTAGTCATTAAGCACACAACGTAGACTTAAAGGATGTCAAAACTGACAGCCCCAGCATGATGGATGATGCTGTGCTAGACTGATTCTTACCAGGTGTGGTGTGATGGGAATTCAAATGCTGTTCAGACCTCTTATTTGTGTTAGTAAAGTTTTGCCTTTCTGTAAGTTTTCTTTGGGGAGGGTGCAGGAGGAGAGGGCTTCCGAACTTGTAATCTTAAACCCTTTTGTAAGCTATTTTACATGGTTAGGAGGAAAAAACTCCAGAAGTTCCTTCCAATATGTATATCAGATGCATGATCTTCATTTTTATATCATTCCCCCTCAACACATATCCAAGGGGTTTCAAATTATCAGGATAAGATTTTCAAAGATTCAAAATTACCAGTCCTGTTTTCAGCTGTTGGTTTGGATGTGCAAATGCCCCCCAACTGCCCTCTGAACTGGACAGAAGTGATTCCTGCCCGAGTCCCTGAAAACACCCAACATTATAATCAAAATTTCATTTAGATATTTTGAGCCAGCCACCAGTTTGAAGGGGTGAGTGCAATGTTCTTGGACCTCTATGCACACAATGCCTGGTCTCCAAACTGAATCTGCTAGCTCAGATTGGCCCCTACTGGATGATCGCTGCAGAAGATTTGGGGATCTGCCTGACATGAGTTTGCCCCCACCCCAAGCTCGTTGTGTGGCTGAGTAACACTCTGTACCCGAGGCAATCCTGAACAGGAACCAGGTATGGTTTTGCCAGAATGAAGCTGGCTCATTTTCCATAATTGAATTTAATGTCTTCTGATACAAAAAATAACTTTTCTTTCCATTCGACCATTTAAGGTGGGAATGACAATGCTAATTTATGCTCTGCATAATTCCACAAAACTGGATGACCTGCCTCAGGATGTTGTCAAATGCAATCTATCATCAACAGAGGGAAAATGGCAACTTAAGTAATCAGCGGACCTGAGGGATAGGTCCTAACTTCACCCATGTGCTCACTGATCTTTCCAAATGACACCGAATTCATTCAGCATTTGGGTATAAATGGTTTCAAAAGGTGGTCCCGTGGTCTGCAATGAACTACGCTCCTCATCAAATTTCCACATAAAACTATAACATAGAACAACTAACCCAACGCCCACAATCTCTACCACTTTGACTTGTCTTCAAGATTTCAGGGAAGCGTATTGATGGAGGAGCGATTCATTCACAGTAACTAAATTGGAGGAGCTCATGAAGGTTGACTGAGGAGATTCAGTCATCTTTACTCAACAGATGGCCTAACTATTTGATGATCAGTATTCTATCCTCACAGTCAGGGATGGAGATTGATTTTCAGCCATATGGTTAGACAGTGCTCATGAACACAGACTGCACATCATGGCTTCTTAAATTCTATTGCATACTGCCTGCTTATCTAGAGGCCTCAAATGTGATCAAAGGATGTCCCCTGGCCACCCTCTGAATTTCCCATTACATGTTTTCCTTATTATTTTCTTGCCTTTTACCTGAGTCTCCTTTGCTTCAAGTGTGCCACCTGATACATAACCACCACATGCCCCAACGATAGCCCATCCTTCATCCCATAAGTCTGCATACTCATTTCCTCTACCCTCGGTTAGCAGTTGCTTCCTCTCCCTTCCAGACAGCATTTTCATTTCACCCTTCTGCACCACTCTGCCCCCAAGAACATGAGGCTACTGTTTTTTCTGGTTTCAGAATTATCTGGTTGGTCAAGGGGCACCATCAGCCCTTTCCAGGGACATAGAAAGTTGCCCAAGTCCCCGTTAGCAGACATTAGAAATCTGCAAGAAGAGAAAGGCAATGACTTTCCAGTGCATATGATGTTCAGGGGACTCTGGGCACCAGAGCAACAAAATGTTGAGTGCTGGCTGGGGAAAGAGCAGGCATGATTATGCAGAAGTAAGCAGGGCAGTTCCCAGCCACTGCAACGGTTTCAAAATATAGGGCAAATGACTTCACTAGGTTGCTTCAGGAAAATACTGGCCAAAGACAAGTCATGCATCTGTTTGGTGGAGTAAAGTTCTTTGTAGGAAAAAACAAAAACAAAAACAAACCAGCACATATATTATTTGAGCACATACTAAAAGTTCAAAGATAAAGAAAATATTCCTTACTCTCACCGAAGAGTAAAATTAGAGGAAGTCTGTGATAAATTGTCCAAATGGGATACATTTCAAAGTAAAGAGCTACTATTAGTAATTATGCTGGGATAACAGGTGTACATTGGGACCCCCCCGCCCCGACACACCAGAACATATTTTCATCCTAAATATACATCTCATTATACAAATATCCAATGAGAACCTACAATGTGCTGGATTTGCGGTGTAGAGATGGGGGTGTTATGTACAAAATTGACAGGTGTCTATGTGTCTATCTGCAACTTGCTAGAAATTTACCCTCTTATGGTGCAAAGGAAAGCTATCCACGGGAAGGTGTCTCCTTAGAGGCAATCTTCTACAAAACCCTTTGAAGAAAGTGCGGGGGAAGCTACTAGTCATTGGGTGTTCCTGGCCCCTCTGCACAGCAGGACCCTGTGCTGGAGAGGCTGTTGGTCCCCCTGGACCCTGGGCAATGCAAGAGCCTGCAGATGGCAACGGAACCAGGTGGTGATCCCCTTCCTCCTGCAATGTCTCTCCCGCGCCCTCTACTGACAAAATTTGAAATCGTGTTTGTCGGCAAAGGAACAAATATTTAAAGGGTCCAGATCCATTTGCATAGATCAGGCAATGAAGGGAAAATTTAGAGCAAATAAATTTTGCTAGCCTATACAATTAAAGCACACTTCCCACAGACCCACTCCTTCAGAGGCATCTCCTTGGAGTGTTTTGGTTTCAGATTCTTCTAGTGGCTACTTATAATAATATGGCAATACTTGTAATTCTTGATGTCTTAACTTTAAGCATTACCTAATAATACCTTACTATGAAAAATGAAAGTTGTGGCACAATTTATCACCCTCTTTACATTCCAGTGTCTCTTAGTTATGACTGTGTGACCTTTAAAACTTTAAACAATATACTTAAGCCTTATTTCTACCCAGGATTTTAACACAGCATTTTCTGACTCTTCATTTAGAAGGAAAATACCCAGTTCCTCTACACTACCTTTCACTTCTCTCTCTTCACTAGCATACCCAATTCTTCTCAGGCTCAAAGCTACTTTTTTGTTCCCACTATTATAATCTGGGTTATGGTTATTCTCATTGTTATTAATTATTACTACTAAGTCATTTGTGCTTTGCCTAGTACATGGTCTTAAAAACTGACACCTAATAAAACACATTTTCAAGGTTATGATTACATAAGTGTTATTTATTGTAATATCATTCATGAGTACTCTTGGTGACATAACGTAAATTTAAGAGAAAATATGTAAACGTTAAATGAGAAATGTGCTATTTAGAGACCTCTCAACGTTTCAGGGAGTGATGGAGTTAGGATGTCTTAAATCTAATTCTAATGCAGTGATTTTGAAGACAATAAACTATTATGCTTACATTTTCATCTTAATAGATTTTAGATTAAAAATACATAGGTTATTGGATATTATTCACAGAAAAGTAACATATTCCTAGAACTAAGTTAAGCAATATAGAGATGTGATATGCTTCCCTATGTATACTTCTACATCATTGTGCTTATAGAACACAATTTTAATTTTTGGTTTATTTTTTAAAGAGATTATGTTATACTTATTTTTTTGACTTTTGTTTTGAAATTTTTTTTGATTAAGATGAGTTGCACAGATATCACAGAGAGATTTTATATGTTCTTTACCCAGGTTCCCTAATGCTAAACTTCTTACATGGTTGCAGCATATCTATCTAAACTAAGAATTAACATCAACTGAAGTACAGACATAATTTGATTTTCCAGGTTTTTTCTCACTATCTCTTTTTTCTGTTCCTGGATCCATTCCAAGATACCACATTGCATTTGCTTTCTTTGGTGTCCTCCAGTCTGTAATAATTTCTCCATCTCTTCTTATCTTACATGATCTTGGTACTTTTGAAGAATATGTGTCAGTTATTTTGTAAAATGGTGCTCAACTTAAGCTTGTTTGATGTTCCTCATGTTTAGACTAGTTTATGGATTTGGGGGAAGAATGTTTTAAAGGTGATGTGCCCTATTCAATGTATCATATCAGGGAATCTTTAGTATAAACATGATTTATTACTGGTGATGTTAACTTTGATCGCTTGGTTAAGGCACAGTCTGCCAGATCTCTCTACTATAGTTACTGGTTTTATGTTTTTGTACTCAATTCATTAAAAGTGAATTACTAAGTCCAACCTACAGTCAAGAAAAGAGAGATTAAGTTCCTCAACCTGAAGGGAAAAATTTCTAAGAATCTGTGGGCATATGTTAATGATGTCACAGTAATTAATATATATTTGACAGTGATATTTTAAGACTATATAAATATACCATTTCTCTTTAAAGCAATGTTAAGATTATATTTGGAAACATAATAGAAAGGATCCTGTGTTCTTTCTGTAACTCTTTAGAATGTAAAATAACCCATCAAAAGAAAGATAAGATCAGTGTCTCCAGCTCTACAATTCAGGGATATCTCCATATTCCTGCATCTTACCACCACCACCACCACCACCACCACCACCACCACCACCTCCACCACTGGAATGTAAATATTCCAAGAAGGTAAATTTATTCAGTCATGAATTAACTTCTAAGGCTTGTCTTTTAGGCCACCTTCCAAGTTTTAGATCTCAAGTTTGAAAACTTGTTTAGTAACCTCTAACTGTGCAGAAACATAACATCTTCTCTCCAGCCCCACAGAATATTTTAGCCCACATGATATTGTCCTTTTTATGCCCTATTCTTTATTTTCCAATTGTGCAATATCTATTAACATATCTACAAGTTTGCTGTGTCTTCTTTCAGCTCTGTCAAGTATACTGATGGGCTTTTCAAGGACATCCTTCATCTTTTTACTGTGCTTATGTTGAGCATTTTTCTATGCTCCTATAGTTTCAATCTCTTTGCCTAAATTGCCTATGTGTTCTTAGATGTTGTCTTTTTCATTAGAGACTTTAACATATTATTTACAGTGATTTTAATTTTCCTGCATGTTACTTCTACCATCTCTGTCATATCTGAGTCTAATTATGATGACTGTGCTGTCTGTTCAGATTGGGGGAGACATCTTATAGGCTGCTTTGCCAGAGATGGTTTCTCGATAGCTGCTCCCTAAATGGCCTCAGGCCACCATTGGAATGCTCCCCAGAGAGTTTGTCTTTTCAGTTTTCCCTGCTGCACTCTCTTGCAATTTCTGTCTTTTGCCCGTTAGGACAATATCGGAGGATGAGAGAGGGCTGTGTTCTCTTATGTTCTAATGAAGCTTAATTATGAGAACTGCACACTGAACTGCTTCCTGAGAGTGTGGCCTTTATGTGTGTACTGTACCTCTCCCAGCTGTACTGCTGGAACAAGCATATATTTCTGCTTTCCCTCAGGATAACACCCCAACACCCTGTCCTTCTCCATGCCTCAGTGAAATTTTACCAGTACTATCAGGCAACAATTTTATTACTCTTCCCCTTCTGTCAGAGCCCAGTGAGTTCAAGGAAGAAAGAAGAAAGAAGAAAGAAGAAAGAAAAGAAAGAAGAAAGAAGAAAGAAAGAAAGAAAGAAAGAAAGAAAGAAAGAAAGAAAGACTGCAAGAGATTACAATACGCCCTATGTCTGCAACCACACACTAGTCCACACTCTTCACTAGCTACACCCACTTTGTAAGATTTCTTTTTCTTTTTTAAAGATTTTATTTATTTATTCATGAGAGACTCAGAGAGAGAGAGAGAGAGAGGCAGAGACACAGGCAGAGGGAGAAGCAAGCTCCATACAGGGAGCCCTATGTGGAACTTGATCCCAGGACTCCAGGATCATGCCCTGGGCCGAAGGCAGGCACTAAACTGCTGAGCCATCCAGGCGCCACACTCTGTAAGATTTCATGAAGAAGCTTGTATTGAATCTTCTTACTGATTAAATGTGTCCAACAGTGTCTGCCCCGGATTATCAATTGCACAAGTCTTATGTATGCCTGCAAGTACCCGTTTCTCCCACAGATTTCCTGTTACTTGTGTGTCCCACAATCTCCTTTCTCTGATGAATTTAAGAAAATCTTTTCATTTACATCTTGTCCAGATTTTTTAAAATAATAAATGTGAAATATTTTCAGCTTTCTTACATCATCAAGATGAAATTGGAAGTTCTATATTTTAAACATATCATTTTTAACTTTTTTCCCCCTCATTTGAAATGTCACGGACATGTTTCTTGAAATATGTGGAGATTTAATTTCATTTGCTTATAGTTGCATAATATTCTGAGTATGTATAATGCCATAATTTATTTTGCTAGTCTCCTTTTGATAAGCATTCAAGTTTTTACCTATTTTTCTTGGTTTTTATCTTTTCTTTCATTGCTGCTTATTTATATGTTATATATATGTTGAGATATATATTTCTAATATATAATATATATTAATGAAATTATAGGCTTACCTGGGTGGCTCAGTTGGTTAAACATCTGACTCTTGATTTTGGCTCAGGTCACGATCTCAGGGTTGTGAGATCAAGCCCTGCATTGGGCTCCATGCTAAGTGCAGAGCCTGCTTGGGATTCCCTCTCTCCCTTTCCCTCTGCCCCACCCTGCTCACATACACTCTCTCACTCAAAAAAAAAAAAAAAAAAAAAAAAAAAAATATATATATATATATATATATATATATATATATATGTTGTTATGGGTTGAATTGTACACCTCATAAAGATATATTGAAGTCTTAACACACAGCCCCTACCTGTGAATGCAATCTTACTTGATTAGGTTGAGCTCATTAAGATGGGCTGTAATCAAACATGACAAGTATCCTTATAAGGAAAGGATAATTCACCACTAAGACAGAGACACCAAGGCACCAAGGGAGAATGCCATGTGACAACTAAGGAAGAGATTTCAGCTCACTCTTCTGATATTACTTTTGAATTTGATGAATCCTTGTTCATTGTCACTCAAGAAAAGAGTAGCTCCCCTTGGAAAAATAGCAATAACTCTTTTAATAGCTTTGCTGACTACTTTTTCTCCAGTTCTGCATAATTCTCTTCATCAAGTCAGTTTTCTTGGTCTCTTATGTAAAATGGGTTTCAGTGAATTTCTGGGTCTGAGTTCTCAATAGAGCAGTGCTGTAAATAGGTGGTTCAGACAGTGATGATGACACGCATCAAATACTGGGTTATTCATCTGCATTGCTTATCTACACTGAGAAGCCATATGACTACTCCTAGCCATTGTGTTGTGGGCAGAAGTGACATGTATCACAAGCAGATGAAAGTATTGACAAACTGGTAAGGGACTCCCCAGATGCCTCTTCTGCCATGGCAACTGAGGAGGCTCCATTTTCAAGATGATGAAGCTAGAAGGTGGTAGAAACTTTCAGCCCATGTCTCTGAATGTGCACCTCTACTCTTACCAGATAAGAATTCTAGGTGAAAAAAGTTTTTGTTGCCATTAAGGAATTGGAATCTGTGAGATGATTTTTAACTTAAGCATGAGCTAGCTTATCCCAACATATAAGAATACCATGAATAACTTTATTCAAAAAGGAAAGTATATAAAATTATAATTTTACCTATGAAAGTGAAGACCAGTAAGTGTACAAATAACTAGTTGAGTGAAACTGTAAGCTTCAAAGGCAAAGTAAAAAATAAAGTATTGGGGAGCATTGAACGGCAAATTTTAATGCGTTAGGAGAAGCAGGAAAGGCTTCGCAAAGGAGTTAGCATGTGAGTTAAATTTCAAAACTAAGGCATTATGTCACTTTACACTTAGATGTGAGAGTCTCAGAATTGCCCCCCAATTATTCATTTAATAGCACAAAGGTCAATCCTTGAGACTCCTTATAGACTGCCTCTGAAATAGACCTTTTTTTGAAATTATGGTAAGAATCTGTTCAGTTTTGATTAAATAGACATCGAAATTGACCCTTTATAATTCTTAAAGATGACAGGAAAGGTGAGGAAATAGCTATTTGAAGAAAGTTCTTAGTGAGTTTGAAAACTGTCCTCCTCTTGACCTTACTTACATAGTTTCTTCTTAGGATTTCCTAGAGTTCAATATTCTGACAATTCATCTCAACTCCATCACTGAATTATCAAAGAAATAAAATATGAACAAATATGTTTATAAAGCATATAAATATGTAAGAGCCACTCATCAGGAAATTGGTATAGTCTTTAAAAATCATTTCTGCTCATATTGGTTATTTATTATTTCCTCTTAGAAACTGTCTAAAAGGCTCAGTGCACTGGCTCTATATTCAGCTTCAATAATTGGGCTCTTGCAACTGGATCCGGTCCACAAAACTACTCCAGTAATTTTCTGTCTCATATATAATTGTCATTTTTGTCATAATTGTCTTTTTAAGAGTGCTATTTATTTGCTCAACAAAAAAGACTATCCTATGAATGGAAGAAATTGGCAGAGGCTTTTGATATTAACTACCTGTGCCTGTACAAAATTTTCCCAGTTAATATTTCTGAAAATGTTTTATGTGTGTTTTTGATAATACATTAGAATATTTAAATTTGTTTTTTACATTTTTAGTTATATCAGAAAATTTAACATCACGTTTAAAATATATACTTATAATATTAAGGTATAAGAAAAATTGTAAATATATACAAAAAAACTAATAACGTTATAGACTGAGTAGATGCAGACCTCATATTCTCAAGACAGGCTTGAGAAATTTCTGGAGTCTCTATAGACTTTGTGGCTCATATTGATTATATGACAATCTGCATGTGGCACCCAATGAAAGCCTATTTAGGCTGTAACCTACACAAAGACACTTCACTAAAAGACACTAAATGAATGAACTAGATTTCAGTAGGTTCTGAAATCTAGTTCACTCTCTGTTCTGCAAACTTTGCATCCTAGTTAGCTGTAGTAGATGACAGGAAGAACACTTATGTTGCACAGAAAACTATAGAATCATTATTTATGAGTCCCCAAGTCTGAGTCTTCCTGGGAGTGAAACTTTTCCTAAATTGTACAAAAACTTGATATTGTCAGAAGTGACCTCCTCCATATCTTGAGATCTGAAAGTTCCCATAATTGGGAAGTGTGACACAATAGTGAACCCCTTCAACTCTTGGATTAGAAGGGAATTTTCTAGACCAGTCCAAGACCTACTAACAAACAAGACAGAAAAAACAAAAACAAAAACAAAAAACTAACAAACCCTCACAAACAAACAAAAGGGCAGAAGAAACAGGCACACCTTACAAGTTAACAAACATTTAAGTTACTCCTATTTATATGCTCAAAAAATTAGAAAATTTAAACATTTTTTAAAGTAGAAAATATTTTAAAATAAGATAAAATGGAAAATCTAGAACCATAAAATATATATAATACCTATCATTAGGATATTTAAAAAAATAGGATATTAATGAGTGAGTTTAATAGTAGAATGTATGCAGCTAAAGTGAGGATTAATGAACTAGAACACAATTCATCAGGAAACATTCAGAATAATGCACAGAGAAAAAAGAGAAAAAAATGGAAAACACTGAAAAATGCATAAAATTATATGCAGGTTATGTTGAAAAGTAATGTGTTTTCAGAGTTGCAAAAAGAGAGAAGAGAATTACCTAGAAGCAATACCAGAGATACTGACTGGTGGAGATATGCCAAGTCAAATATTCCAAAAGCATGCTTCACTAAAATTCTATACCCAGCAAGATGGACCTTCAGAAATGAAAGAGGATATTTTCAGACAAGAGAATACAGAATATAATATTGGCAATCCCACAGAAAAGTGTTACTAAAGTGATTGTTTGCAAGCAGAAGGATAAACGAACCTAAGTGGAAACCAAAATGAAAGAACGAACATAGAACAAAAGGGTAAACATTTTGGTAAACCTATAAGAATCTTATGTGTAAAACAATAGTAGCAATGACAAAGTCTCGCGGAATTTAAATATACATAGATTTAAAATTCATTAAAATAGCACAATGGGACATGGCTAATTGAATTTGAAGAGCTTAAGACCTTTGCTTTTGTTGGAAAATGATAGAAATATTAATTAATACTAAACCGTAGTAAATCAAAGAAGCAGGGTGAATTTCTAGATGTGGATATTCACTAAAACAATACTAACACAATTTATAAAAAGGAGAAAAGTTGCATAAGAGACATCCCTTCATATATATAAAATATAATTATTTTAAAGAGCAAAAAGTAAAAATAGTAAAAATAAAGCAAATACAACACAATTGTTGCATACTCTATGGCTCAGTTGTAAATAATACTTGTAGAATCATTAAATGTAGTTACCTAATACTAGCATAACCACAAATGGAATGACATCTACATATTTCACACTAAGAAGTCATTGGATGTGTCTAAAATGGAGACATTAAGGAAATACAGCATAGAGAATAAAGGAATAACAATAAAAATATAAGATAAAAATATGGAGGTGAAAATCATAAGAAAGAGCTTAAAGTGTTGAAAATCATTGCCTCTGAGAATTGGGGTGATGACAGGAAGAGCAAAAAGCTGGTTTCACTGTGAGATTTATAGAAATATTTTCCTTTGGTCAAGTTAAAAAATTAAATGAAAATAAAAATAAATATAAAAAAGTATTTATGCAAGGACGGATACAAAAAAAGGAGCAGATGTATTTAAGTGGCTCTGCCAATTAAAAACACCAAAGGTGAACAAAATTTCCTGTTAGTCTAGTCTAAGAAATGGAATGGCTCCCTCGTTGGGAATTCCTGAGTTGATTTCAATAAGTGATAAAGAGAAAGAACAAGTACATGATTTGAACTTTACTTCTCTCTTTTAGATCAACACTCTTTTCTTCAAATTAGAAATGTTAAAATAATTGTCATTTTTATCCTATGAGAACAGGAGACATACTAACTTCCTCCCAGAGTCATTGACAGAAGACTTTCAGAGAAAAGTCCTTGAACTTTATAAGAGGCTAAATTACTCAACTCTCAAAAAGAAAAAGAAAGCATATTGTAGAAACTTTAGAATGCTTAATATATTCCCCTAAAATTTTTAAATAGACAATTTGTGAACATTTGGAAAAAATAATGAACACAAATAAGCAATACAGGTTTGCTAGGGACAAGTCAGTTTTTCTAAATTAAACGATCAAAGAATGAATGCTCTCTCTATACAGCAGATCTTGAATTATGCAATATATTTGATAAAAATCTATCATGATATGTTTATATATATGATTCAGGACAAAGTGGGCAAAACTAGTGGAAGAGAGATTCACCTATGTTTTTCAACAAGAACAACTCTTTAAATAGTACTTTTGGTGCTACTTCCTAATATTTATTCAAAGAAGATTTCAATGACTATGAAGAATGAAGTAACATTTGTTTAGATCAGGGAGTGGGAAAATGCTGTTCATGGGCTAAATCTGTTTGCCACCTGCTTTTATAAATAAAGTTTTACTGACACACAGCCACACCTTTGGTCTATGACCATTTTTTCCTACAACGGCAGAGCTAAGTAATTCATTTGGCTTGTAAAGTCCAAAATATTTACTTCAATTTCTACAGAAAAAGTGTGTTGGCACCTGAGTTATATGATCCTCTTAGGGCAATAAATAGTTTATTAAGCAGCCATTCTCTTTATTATTCAACATTTGCATTCATGATTTGGATCAAAAGGGTGAAAGTTGGCAGTATTGTTGACACCAAGTAAGAGAGACTCAACTGACAATTGCTTAATTAATTACAAGAAATTATCTTTTGTGTAACATCTGATCTAGATGTAGTAATCTATGGCTGAGAAGTTGCTTAAAGATGTAAGCCACAACCCAGGCTCCTTATTTCTTCCTTTGACATTTTTTTTTTTTTTTACTTTAATCTTCATGTTCACAAGTTCACAAGAAGGGGGTTACAAGAATCCCTTCCACATTTCAGATAGGACAACGGGCAATAAGCTTTCTTCTGGTGAGATTTTGTTGTTTTAGTTGGGAGACAAAAATGCACACAAGGACTTTTACCCACAAGTCATTCACCATGGTTGATTATTTTTCATTTATCCAACAATTAACTATTGACTGTCCACTAAACTAAGTATTATGCAAGACACTAACATGAAAATAGTAAGTAAACATAAAAAAAAACTCTCCCATTAATGAGATTTCAATCTACAGATGGTTAAATAAATAATTATAATAAAGGGGAACAGATTTTATGATAATGATATATAGGGTATAAGAGGAGACTGTGTCAGGGGCTTAAAAAAATTCAAGAACTTTATTTAAGATTCCCAGAGGTACTGAAGTCCAAGATAAGTTTTGAAGGATGCATTGGCACAAACATGTACTAGACAAAGAAAAGCCCTGTGCTATTTTCTTGTGGTGAGATGAGTATAACATATCTGGGGGAAAAAAATCAAAGAACTTTATTATTACATGGAGGGCAGGGAGTGGGAGACCAGTGAGGTGTGATATGAGAGATCATTGGAGGCTATCCAAGGATAGGACAAGCCCTTGTTAAGAAGCTATTTCTTACCTGAAGGATTCTGGAAGGCTCCTACAGCAGAGGAGAGACTTGGTCAGATCACTTTAGGATGATTACTCTGCCCATGGTGTGGAAAATAAATTGAAGGCTGACCACACTGGACATGCAGAGACTTGGAGCAGGTCCCTACTATTACAGAGGTAATTAAATTTGAGAGATCTTTAGGAAGTGACTCAAGAGGCCTTGATGACTCTGGCAAGGGGCACTGGTATCTGTTCTGGCCAACTGACTGTTCTCCTCCATTTGGGTCATAGAGGAGACACATACTGAGAAGGGACCATCATGATTTAGTCTGGGGCATCTGAGGTCTGAGATGTCTGTAATCTATTTGGATCTATATATTCAAGTTGGGGCTCTGTAGAAGTCTGGCTACCAACTTCAAAAACTGAGCAGTTCTAGAGTGGAGGTAGACTTTTGGGAGTTACCAGGTCTAGAACAGAATGGAAGCCACAGGAGTAAATCAAATTTCTCAGCGGGGCCTATGGAATGAAGACAGACCAGGGCCTGAGATGCATAGCTGACGAACACTAACTTTAAGGCAGAGATTTTCAAGAGTTTGCCTGACCTTGAATCAAATCAATGCTTGTTAAATCTACATAAGGACCTCTTACAGCGAGGCCAATGTGATTTTTATTGATATTAAAGCTTGGGAACCAGTGACCCGAGTGTTGGCTGAAAGAAAATTTAAAGAAACATTTAAAGACATTTAAAGAAAAGCAACACAGGATGAAATTGTTTCAAAATAAGAGAGTGGTCAACAGTGACAAAGGGGATTAAAAATTTGAGTAATTAAATTGGGAATGGCTATTGTGTTAAACCCAGACATTTCACTGGTATCCTTGAAAAACACACTTTCTCGGTGTCAGGAGAACAGGAGACAGATTGCCCTAGGTTAAGTGTGGGGACAGAGCAGGGGGCCAGAAATGATTAGGGGAAATTGAGTACATAAATATGTGGACACTTTCAGGAAATATGGCTGCCTGGTGGTACATTAGGGATGCAGACATGGGGACCTGGGGGTGGGGCTTTTCAAGAGGGGACACACTAGTGTTAATGGGAAGGAAATTGACAGGAAGGGAGTTAAGTGATTTGGGGGTCAACCTGATAAAGGATGGGATCCGGCTCTGATGTGGAGAAATTGGTTCAGAAGTTAAAGAGCGACAGCCCGTCTGTTGGGACAAGAGAAGAGAAAGGTGGGTTGGAGCCCCTGCATCTGGAACTTAGGGGGCGAGATTTTTTTGCATCTCTCCTCAATTGAATTAGCCTACAATTATTTTGGAGTTTTTCTTCTTTTTCACTTGGTATAGTGGGTTTTTTTGGCATATGTAGTATTTATGTTAAGTTTCAGTATCCAGGATTTGAATTGGACAGTTTTTTTAAAAAAATGAATTTAGTCGTTAAAATTAAAAAAAAAAAAACTTTTTTCAATGCTTGGAATAAATTATGTGGTATGGAAATATCTGCTTCTATTTTTTGTTTGTTTCTCTGTTTTTGTGAGTCAACTACAAGTCAGAATATTCTTAGCATTGCAATATGTGCTTTTTACTGATTCTCAAAATATTCTTGATAATCTATTTTGTTTTAAAAGAAAAACCCTACCCATTGTCGATCTCTGGCAGAGAGCAGACACTCATGTATGTTTTGAATGAGTAAAAGCACAAATCTAACTCGTGCCTTCCAAATCGTCCTCTATACAAATTCTATCTCTTGTATTTATAGCTCAGTTTCTACCTGGGGAGACCAGGAGCCACATAATCAGTTAACATAAATTGAGTCTCTCCAATTTGCCAGGTACTGCGCTAAATCCTATAACTTTAGGGTGATTTAAAATTGTTTCCAACTCATCCCTCACCATCTATCACTCATAGTTCTAACGACATCCAATTCTCTTCACAGATGTGCCTGGGTTCCTGCCCTTTCTTTCAATCCATTCCTGATACTGCCTTTGTCCTCACCTGCTAATCTCTCACCTGGACATCTAAGGAACCTCCTGTCTGAGCCTCCTGCTGCCAGGCTCTTCCCACTCCTTCCACCTTTTTCATGTCTATTAAAATTAGCCTCCAAAAAAAAAAAAAAAAAAATCAGAATCACTCACATCACAGAACTGATGTCAAAATGTGGATTATTTCTAGTTTGTTATAGAATAAAAATCCAAACCCCGTGGCTGAACTGTCCTTATTTTGACCTACACTTATCCACCCTCAACTCTTAACTCTCTTCCTCCACACATACCTCCACCCAACTTGTGTCCTTGCTATTCCCTAGTCTTTGCAGGGTTCTTGACTCTGTCTCTACTTGGGATGCCCCTTCTACCCTCTTGCAAATGTCTGCCAATATTTTAAGATCTAGACCCATGTCACACCTTAAATGGAACTTCTCTCACATCCCTAGACAATTTTGTTTCCTCTTTCTGTAATGTCAATCATCAGAATACATTCTGATTCACCTTTATCATCACTCAAGTTGTTTTTCAAAGAAGAGGACATGCTCTGCCCCCAGTGCTGCCCCCCACCCTGCCATGTCCTCAGAATCTTGAAGTGTCACATTCAAAATGTTATTATTCGCTAGGGCTGCCATGACAAAATAGCACAAAGCAGGTGGCATAATCAATGGAAATGTATTGTTCCAGAATTCTGGAGCCTGGAAGCCCGAAGTCAAGGTGTTGGAAGGTTAGTTTCTTCTCAGTGTTGTCAAGGAAGGATCTTCTCCAGGCCCTGCTCCCTGGCTTGCAGATGGCCATCTTGTCCCTGTGCCTTGCCAAATCATCTTCCCCTTGCATGTGTGCGTTTATGCCAAAATTTCCTCTTTTTATGAGGACACTGATCCTATTGAATTAGGGGCTCACTTTATTCAGTATGACCTCATCTTTACTGATTACATCCCCAAGAACCCTATTTCCAAATAAGATCACATCCAGAGATACCAGAGGTTAGGACTTCAACGTATGAATTTTGAGAGGTGCATTTTAATCCACAACAAACTTGCTAACTAAATGTATGTTGCTTCCCTAAATGAGTGTGTGATGAAGGAGTAAATCAATGAAGAGTTTTTACTCCATCTTTGGAAATAACCCTCAGCTTCCTTTCTTCCTCGATCCCATCTGCTCTTTTCTTCACTCAGGTTAAACAACTTTATCTCAATCTCCACTATATTGCTCTACTCTCTACTCTATTCTTCATACGACTGCTGCCTTATTCTTTTTTCATCAGCTCATTTACCTGCTTCAGGATCTACCATGTCTTACTTTCTCCTACTTTATCAAATCTAAAACAACCCAATCTGTTTTCAAGATCCATTGTAACCTGAATTGATTTTCTTCATTATATTCTGAGAAACGTATGGACTTGACTTGTATGAGAAACTACATTAAGAGGAAGGAGTCTTGAGGGACAGCAGAATCTGAAAATTAACAATGTATATTTAGGTAGACACAATCTAGGAGTAGGCCTGGTGACGTTCAGGGCACCAGCAGGCGGAAAAACATGCCAGAAATGTTTGATAACAAATCAGCAGGGAAATGCAAATATTGCAGTGGGAGGTCTAGAACTAACAGCCATGGGTCCTAACAGGTGGGTGAGATCCAGCTATGGAAAGTCGAAGGACAGGTGATATTCTGTTTTTTTTTTTTTTAAAGATTTTATTTATTTATTCATAGAGACACAGAGAGAGAGGCAGAGGGAGAAGCAGGCTCCATGCAGAGAGCCCGACGTGGGACTCGATCCAGGGTCTCCAGGATCACGCCCTGGGCTGCAGGCGGTGCTAAACCGCTGCGCCACCAGGGCTGCCCGACAGGTGATATTCTGAACCGCAGGTGAGCAGGCCACACAGGAAAGTGTTAACAGTGGACTGAAAAACATGAGCCACTGGGCTGAAGTTCAAGAGGGAGTTCTAGGTTTTCTGGATGAGCCATTGGCCCATGAGAACAAGCAGAACAGAGTCCAGGCCTAGAAGGATTCAGCCCCAAAGGAGGGAGATGAGAGCTATCGGGGCCTGGAAACCAAGTTCGTCAGCCGAGTCCTTTCAAGTTGGACATGACCGGAATCACAGAGTGGCACAGGACTGCTAATGAAAATCTCTGCTTGCATAATCAGCCTTTGCTCACAACCATAAAAGAAAAGGTGTGCAAATAAAAATAGTATGTTGGGCAAATTCTGCAGAGAGCCACAGAGGTTCTCCGGCTTTTAGACTTTGTGGCAGAGGCTGGCACGTTGGTGAGGTGAGGGTGGATGATTCCCCAGACCTCAGCACAGTTCTCGGTGAGCCATCACTGCCGATGGACAAGCAGCACAGTGGGCTGGGCAAAGTGGACACAGACCCTGCGACTGTCCCTCACTTCCTGACTAGCTCTTTGTGGCCTCAGCCCCCCTTCCCCGACAAGGGGGACCGTTCCATCGCCACCCTCTTTCGCCCGTCTTCTAGAGTTGCCTCAAGAACCAAGTGAAATCACATATGTGAAAACTGCTATGTTGACTCGAGGGTGCCTTTCAAAAGCATGTCACCGTGTCCCCGTGGTGGATAGCAGCACAGAAGCCCAGAATGTCATCCGATGGTAACATACCAGGAGTAGGAGGGCTATGATTGAAAAGTCTTCGCTGCTCGAAGGCAAATTCGACCTCATTCCTCGTTAGCTGGATGTGGAGTTGGCCCTTGTCCAAGCGGTGCAGCAGCTTTAGATGGAGCCCGAGATGAACAAAGGGCGACAGATAGGCAGCAAGGCGGTGGCGCCGCCAGGCCTCTCCCCCACCCCGCCCCCGTCTCCCCATCTCCCCGTCTCCCCGTCTCCCTCGGGCGCAGCTCCTCCACCGCGGGCTCCCCTGCCAGTTCCACAGTGACAATATGAGATATCGCATCTGAAGAAGCACAGCCAAATATTTGATTTGGACGATTACACTGAAGATGCCTCATCACAACTGTGGGTGCCCAGATTACCAACTCCTTGCTCTTGGCTTCCGTACACTCTGCAGTGAGTACAAACTGCACAGAAGAGCTCATTACAACACTGATGGAAGCGATCCCAAATGGCTGATGTGGAGTGTCTTGTTTGGGGAAGAGTTCACTGATGAGGAATAAGCTGAGGAGGCAAGATGCTGTTGTTTTTCCTGTCAAGGCAAATGGTACTAAGAACATGGCAAGCGTTTTTTAATTTTTTTTTTTTTCCTCTCTAACTTGGATTCAGAAATTCTTGGCGATGAGAAAGCAATTCCTTTTCAGGGGAGATCACAGAGGAATAGTCACAATGGCTCTTACCCTTCTCTCCTTGACGTGTATGATCGTCTTCCATTTCTGTTAGCATGAGGTGGGGAGAATTCTCATCTGAAAATCACAGATCTGGGAAGGATCTTGTCGGGCTCCTGTTGAGCTACCCATGACCCCCACCCCCCACCCCAACTTCCAGCCCAGCCTCAGCTGTTTCTAACACCATCTTGCCTTCTTGTTTTGGTTTGATGGCAACGGAAATAAAACCATTGTGCCTAACTGAAACCAAATGATACCTTCTTAAAATTTTTTATTGTGCAAAGGATATTTTTTAAACTTTATGCAGAAAGCCTTACAGTTGCTCAAGAAGAGAGGAGGCTAGAACTTCAGATTTCCCCACATTGGCTTGCAAAATGAAAGATTCGCTGTGGTTTTATTTTAAATGTGTAAAAGTGATTTTCTCATTTCCAAAGTGTCCAATGTTTGTGTCATTAGAGTTCCAAGGATAATCAGTCCAGAAGTAAATTGCAAGATGTGATGCCTTGGTCATTATGTGCGTGCATAGACATACCACACACTCACATTTGTTGATTTACACAGGAACATAAATAGATGGACATGAATCAATGTACAATTATGATGACATCCACATTTCACAGCTATAGTTGTCTTGGCATATTTTCACACTGATATCCACATGTGAACAAACACAAGTCTATGTGCATTCCAACTTGTATATATTCCCAAACTTAAATCTTTAGAATGATCTAGAAAAAGGATTGAAATGGCCCGGTGTGTGTGTCTTAATAGATTTCCCTACTTGATTTTCATAGCCTGTGCTGAAAAAAAAAAAAAAAAAACAATATGAGAGGAATCTGGATATATGCTTCTGCTATTGAGTTCGTTCGTTAGCCCTCTGCTAATAATCATGCAAAGGTCACGGGTTCGGTTCCCAGGCGAGCCCTTCACTTTTGCTCTGCTCCAAAGCACCAGGCTGCCCTCCCAACCCCATAGCAGTCACGAAGTAAATGCATTGCAAAGGGCTGGAGGTTTAGAAGGAGCCAACATGGATAAACAGCTCCTTTCCACTTTTCTAGCTATATGATTTTCAACATGGTACTCAGCCATCTTAAGCCTCCACTTCTGAACCTGTAAAATTGGAATAGTAACTTTATGCCTCTCATCAAACTCTTGTGGAAACTAATTGTAGCAGGCTTGGCACGGTGCCTGAGCACCCAACAGACAGGCTAGCCAGGGTGAAGGCTGGGCCAAGGTTGGAGGTGGTGGGGAGATTCATGACTTTGTCACAGGGGAACTAAGAAGTTATGTTGAGGGGCTCCTATAAATTCTTACACCCAGGGATCACAATTCAGTAGCATGTTTGAAATTCAAGATCCTGAATTTGAAGAATTTGGGCCTAAAAAATCAAAACTAATGGTACAATAACTGGCTTATTTCCCAGCTTCCCACTCCCCAATTATTATTTAAGAAGTTCACAAAATGGACTGCATGGCTTAAAGCTCAATTAAACCTTTTGTGAAAACATATATACGTGTGTGTGTGTGTGTGTGTGTGTGTAGCATTAACTTTAAAAAATAGTCAACTGGTCCAAGAGAAATATATGCACAGTGGGAAGTTAATTAACTATATTCTCCATGCATTCCTATTTTAACTATACTTTCTATTGAGTCTTTTCTACTATTATTGCTTCTGTAATTTCACTGAGTCCAACAGAAGAACTTTTAGTAGAATATGAAGTCAGATTTAATTATGTTATCTAAAGTCCTAATTCATCATAACTATGTTAAAACCATAAATACGGAACTATGTGATGAGTCCAAATGTTTTCCAGATACAGTATGCAATTTGTCTTTGTGATAATTTACCTAATATCATTAAAACAGGGCCTAGATTAATGTTCTGTTTGAGATGTACTGAGTCCCAGACTCTCCTATTTTTTCCTATGTTCAACAAGCCACAATTTCTACTCACAGTATTGGTTTGTGTTGCTTCTTTAGATTAATTTTCCCATATGTTTCTAATTTATTTCTCAGAGAAATCAAGGTCACACATAAACAAAACCTCAACTTGTTAAAAAGTAGGAAAAAAAATTAAACCAATCATTTGCCATCATCTCTCACCTTTCTATTTGCCTCTCCCACCCAGGTAATCATTTAAATGAGTTCAACTTGTGGCACTAACATGCTTCCATTTTATAATTAGCTGTAACATAACCTACATCTTTAAAAAAATTAAAATAAATCATCTCAGAGAACCTCTAGCCTTTCAGAGCCATTTTCTTCCAAATCGCTTTCTAGCACTTACCAGAATCTTCTCACAGAGAATTTCTAGAAAATTATTGAGTTTCTCCAAAAGGTTCAGTCGAATTTAAACATGTTAATACTATTTACCTACCCTGCATTTTACTTCTACATGTAGCTTTACTATTATCAAAACGAATTCCTCTTCATATTTCTTCACCATAATTTTATCTACATTTGTTTATTCATTTTTTTCCTTCTTATACCAAAATAAAATAAAAACTAAATATATATATATTTACTATATAAAGCCAAAATCTCCACTCACTATACATTTAATAAAACCGAGTAATGAGGTTTTCCTTCAGTCACCTCCTCACCTCATAGTGAAATACCAAATTGCTCAAATGAGGCCTCAGACAACATTTAGGACAGTAGAGCATCTATGTTGAACCTAAAACATTATCCTTTACGCTGCTGGTAAATATAACATAATTACCATTTAGCTAGAGCTGTGGGAATGAGAGAAATTTCCAAATATGGGTTCATCTGCATTTTTCAACGGTGGGAAAAATAAATAAATAAACTACTATGAGATGTTGCTTGCTGAGAGGCTGGTTATGCCTCTTGGGAGTTCTCCTGACAGTTTAATGAGGCCTCCTGAAAATTGCATCTGGCATAGAAATTTACACTGACCACTCAGGAAAGGGAGAACAATACATCTTGGGGTGGACAGGGCCAAATTTACCCCCTTGTTTCTTTCTCCACCCTCTCCTCCCTGAATCTCCAGTAAAGCTTAGCTAGGAAGACCTGTAGGTGTCTGCCATCACCCAATAGCTGTGCTACTAATGCAATAGGATGCAATCACAACAGCTCTCTCCCTGTGGGAAGTCGGCAAAGGATGCTTGAGATTGTGAAGATGTCCTTGAATCCCAGAGGCCAAGGCAGTGCCCTCCTTCTGCCTTCTTTGGTCAGGAGACTCTATTTTAATGCCCTCTTCCCCAGTTCTACACAAACTTGCATCCATGCCACATGAGGAGGACAGGAAAGAATATTTTGATAAAAAAACACACTGTAATACTAATTCGGGGGTCAGAACAGAAAGGAATCCCTCACAAACTAATGCCCTCTTCTCTGGGCTAAGGTCGTGAAACACAGTGATTATTTGTAACAACCATAGGTAGCTTTTTTTCTGGTTTCATATTTCGGGTTTTTAACCCGCAAATGTTGTTCATGGCAACAAGGAATAAACAGATAGTATTTAATGGTGAATAATAATCCAAGGGAGAGCATAAAGCTCCAGGCAAGGTGATAAAGCTTCTCTCTAGGCTTAATGACTGTTGGAAGTGGATTCTAAGGAGGCAGAGAGAGAAGGTATTACAGAAGTCAAGAGCTACTGAGGAGATGTTTTCTGCATCGTCAGTGGCTGAAGTGCTTTCGTATGGTTTTCCCTGCTATACAGTCTCCACTATATTGTGATGCTCGATAAATATTAATGGAAGATGAAAAATGCATGAAAAGACAGACAGGAGCCTAGTGCCAGAGGAAAAGAGATTGCAAACTCAAGAATGCTTTCACTTCCATTTTAAACTGGCTCAATATAAGGACTTGGAGGAGCATGAGGAAATCCTCAAAACTGAAAGGATAAAAATGGGAGGAGGCAGGAAATTGAGAATGATGTTTAATTATCCTAAACCTGCTTCTTTTACCACTTTACATTTTGAAGAGCCTCATAGTAACGAGTTCCTCCCAACAGTGCCGGGAATGGGAGGCATAAGACCCACACATCCCAGGGCAGCAGCAGACCAATCCTGTGGAAGAACAAGAAGTTCAGCTTTAGAAAAAAAGTATGATTAAGAGAGGAGAAAAAGAGAAATAGAAAATGCATAAGATACTCATGTGTCATAAGGAAGATTTGAGAAGCAAGCACCAGAAGAGGAAAGAGAACATGGAACAAGGAAAGACATTTGCTTTTAGTGTTTGCTTTTTAAATGGGTATTAAAGGCCATACTTAATGAGACTTTGGTTGGGAGGAAAAACAAAAGATCATTTGCTGCCATTTCAAGTAAGAGATGATATTTCCAGCAGCCAGATCATGGCATCATATGTCGCCGTTCTGAAACTCAGGGTGTTCTGGAGCTTGTGTTGTAATGCTGCGGAAGCCAACAGGAGAGCAGGTGCTTGAGTTACGTACAGTCTGTACGTGAGGGCGTAATGGCTGACTAATACTGCAGGCACCATGGCCAACTCCTTCCTTGAGCAGCTCGCTTGTCTTGCGTATGCTTGTCTTGTAATATTTTTGGATCTGGGAAGAGTCATCAGACATTTAAAAATCGGAAGAAGAAGGGAGGGAGAAGAGAGAACAAGTAGATGGTTTTTAATGATGACAAAAAATACATCAGTGGATTCCTTCTTTGGTAAAATGCTCACTAGGATGGTGATGATGATGGTGATAATAAGAACAATGTTATTATGTATTGTCTTAATTTGTAATGCATTGTCAGGCCTGGCATGCCCAGCCACAGCTACCAACTCCATCCTTTACTTGTATCCTGATGTGTTTAACAAAACCCAATTTGGCCTTTTAATTTAATGAATCAATTAATTAAATGATGATGGTGATGATTTCTTTTGTCAATCATGCCTATGATGAGCACTTTATTACCTAAACATAAAACTGCTAGCTCAAAGAGTGCAGAGTCATTACTGACATAAGAAATGGGAAATTATCAATAATACAGTTTCTTTAGTGTCAAAATAGGCAGTTTTATAAAGAAAGAAATAGTATATTTCAAGAAAAGCACAGCTCCCCAGGGGTTCCAGACATTCCCGCACCCCAGGCACATGTGTCTGTAAACAATACCTCTGCTGTTGAATGGGGCTCCACCAGGCATAAGAAGCTCCCTTTGCTGAGCTCAGTAGGTCTTGATGCTATCCTGAGTTTTCTCTACCACTTGGATATTCTTTCTATACTAACTATGTCTTGTCTCCAAGTACAAAATCTTGTCAAAACAACACCAAACACACTTTTGAGTATTTCATCTGAGATTAGGTAAAGAGAAGGTCTGTTTCCCAGAAACACCAGTTCCAGCCTTTAGAATATCTGAGGTTTATTCCTTAAAGCAGTACACATGCTTTGACTTATGCAGTTATGAGTTTTTAAAGGATAACTCTTCACCATGTGACAGTAAGTCTAAGAATATTAAATAAAATATGGCGTATCATCTTAAATATATAGCTGACATTACAAGAAAGGAAAAATCCAATGAGTTTCTCTAATTCTAAAAATAGAGAAACTATTTCTAAAAATGGAGAAACTGGCAACTTGAACGTTAATCAGGTACTGATGATTTAATAATCATAATGGAATTTTCTTGTCTATGTAACCAAGCAGTGTGTCTTTCAATGGCCATGAAGTGAAGAAGACAAGATAAGGAACCGGAACTCAAATAGTGAACTAAAACTGGGTTAGAGTTTACCTGTAGCATAAAAATGGAGTAAAAAGAAAAATCCCTCATCCAGTATCATAAGGAATACATAATTTTTCATGGTTTGGACTTTGGCTGGAAAAAAAATTTTTCTCTGAAAAAGTATAACCATGTTACCACTTCCACTTGAATTTAGGGTTTGAATTTCTGTGATTTGTAAGGTCCAGGAAACCTTAAATCAAAAAATTAACATGTAAATCCATCCCAGATTATAACAGATCCAAGAAATACAGGAGCCTCACCCCACAAGAAGTTCAAGTAATAGAATGATCAACCATAAATTCTAAATAATTATGTTTAATATAAGTGAAAGAAAATTAAGATAGGTCAAAACTTGAGAAACTCCATGTTAACAATTAAGCAGAGGTGCCTATGTGGCTCAGTTGGTTAAACGTCTGCCTCTGGCTCAGGTCATGATCTTGGGGTTCTGGGACCAGGCCCCACATCAGGCTTCTTGCTCAGCAGGGAGTCTGCTTCTTCTCCCTCTGTCCCTCTCTGTCCATTCTCTCAATCTCTCTCTCTCTCTCTCATAAATAATTTCTTTTAAAAAGCAAACATATGTCATTTGCAAATATCTTCTCCCATTCTGTAAAGAACTTATTAAACTCAACACCAAAGAAACAAACAATCCAATCATGAAATGGGCAAAAGACATGAACAGAAATCTCACAGAGGAAGACATAGACATGGCCAACATGCACATGAGAAAATGCTCTGCATCACTTGCCATCCGGGAAATACAAATCAAAACCACAATGAGATACCACCTCACACCAGTGAGAATGATGAAAATTAACAAGGCAGGAAACCACAAATGTTGGAGAGGATGCGGAGAAAAGGGAACCCTCATACACTGTTGGTGGGAATGTGAACTGGTGCAGCCACTCTGGAAAACTGTGTGGAGGTTCCTCAAACAGTTAAAAATAGACCTGCCCTACGACCCAGCAATTGCACTGTTGGGGATTTACCCCAAAGATACAAATGCAATGAAACGCCGGGACACCTGCACCCCGATGTTTATAGCAGCAATGGCCACAATAGCCAAACTGTGGAAGGAGCCTCGGTGTCCAACGAAAGATGAATGGATAAAGAAGCTGTGGTTTATGTATACAATGGAATATTACTCAGCTATTAGAAATGACAAATACCCACCATTTGCTTCAACGTGGATGAAACTGGAGGGTATTATGCTGAGTGAAGTAAGCCAGTCGGAGAAGGACAAACATTATATGTTCTCATTCATTTGGGGAATATAAATAATAGTGAAAGGGAATATAAGGGAAGGGGGAAGAAATGTGTGGGAAATATCAGAAAGGGAGACAGAACGTAAAGACTGCTAACTCTGGGAAACGAACTAGGGGTGGTAGAAGGGGAGGAGGGCGGGGGGTGGGAGTGAATGGGTGACGGGCACTGGGGGTTATTCTGTATGTTAGTAAATTGAACACCAATAAAAAATAAATTAACTTCAAAAAAAAAAATAAATAAAAAGCAAACATATTTGAAAAGGAATCAGAAAAGCCCATTAACAAAAATATTTCATTAAATTTAAATTTCTGATGGATGAGTTGAGAACATCAGACAGAGGATGAGAAAATCAGTATCCAGACAGGTAGATTTTTATGGAGGTACAATGGTCTGAGCAAATCAAAAGCCACTTGAAAGAAGAACAATTAGGGTACTTGCCCTATCAGGTAACAAGATCCATCTTTATAAAAAAAAATAACAATTAGAACGGTATGATGTTGGTATAAGGATAAACAGATAACATAATGAGAAAAATAATAAGACAGACCGACCATGGCTTATGACTCTGTCCATTCTATGGGCAGAAGCACTCTGGAAAAGGAGTTTAGCACCAAGGAGAGCATATTCTCCAGCCCCCATTCCAAATATTACCAAGGAGGAAAACTGAGAAGGAAGATTCTCCCAGAGGGTGGACTTTGAGCTCTAGGCCCTAAATTAAGAGGAGCTGGTTGGCTTCCTAAAGGAGAGGCCAAATATTTTATGCACCTCTTGGTCCTTCTGGTTTTGGATGGTGATATGTGACAAGTTGTGAGCAGAAGTAGTCATGCAATGACTTTGGTACCAGAGTGTTTAAGTATAGATGGACTACGCTGTCGAACTCTCTGCCAGTTGAGATAGTGGCTGCTTCGTCAGCCAAGCTCCAGAGTGAGGCACCCTGGGGGAAGGTCTCCAACCTTATTGTATTGCTGGCATCACATGAGCAAGAAATAAACTTCCTTGTTTCAGAGAAGGATCATGTAGAGGTTGTTTACCACCTGGTCTATTCCAACTTATTGGTAAGAAGTTAGTGCCATAAAGGGAAATCATACTAATGAAATTTTTAATCAGTGATGATGCTAACATATTATTCATTAATGGTGGTGGCTTATCTTACATTACTACAAGTTCACATGGGAATGCAGTGTGGACATTTTATACATGTTTATTTAACGTGTCTTCTTTGTTTAAGTGTGTCATATTTCGCCTTTCAGTTTATTCTCTCCCAAGACATCTTGTTCTCCAACTGAACCTCATCTTTTCTCCCTCTACTTAAATATTCACAATAATTTAAATTGTTCCTGTTTGCTTTATTTTTCCCATTTACATTAATCTTTATACTTCCTTGAACAAGAAGAGGGCTTTCTTTGCATTGCCTCCACTATTGTGCCCCTCCTTAAACTGGGGGAGAGTCTGCTTTGGATGCACTGGACATCAAGACACAATGTAGGCAAAGTGTTTCTGTTCCTGATCTCTCATCACTGGTTGAGGGCTGAATGTCCTTCTCTGATGGAGGCAGGGGTACTGTGCACAGGACCCAAACCCAAAGGCTCCCTGTCTGGAAGTCAGATATTAAACTGGAGCAGCAATATATTCCAGAGGTGTCAGACTCTCTCCAAACCCCTCTCTGATATCTGATGCTTTGGAGAAAATGGCCCGATTCAATGAGAATCTCAACAATACAGCAATTCCATGTAGACATCTTTCTCTCCTCTTTCCTCTCAATGGAGCTCCAGACTTCCTCCGAGATACTACTTTTTATCATTAGTCCCTCACAGTAGGGGAGACCTACTGTAGTATTTTACACTTCGAAGACAAGAAAGAACTAAAAGCACGTTGCTGTGGGTTGAATCATGTTTCCCTACAAGAGAGCTATGTTAGAGTTCTAATCTCCAGTACCCCAGAATGTGACTGATTTGAAAATAAGGTATTTAGAGAGGTAATAAAATGAAGTCGCTAGGGATGGCTATAACCCAAAATTATCCATATTCTTATACAAAGGGGAGTTTTTGACAGAGACAGACATGCATGGAGAGAAGGTGATGTGAGGAGACACACAGAGAAAACAGCTGTCGACAAGAGACCTCGAGCAGATCCTTCCCTCACAGACTCACTAGGAACCAACTCCCTGACATCTTGATCTTGGACTTCTAGCAGGCAGAAGTGTGAGACAAGAAATTTATGTAGGTTAAACTGCTGGACTGTGGTACTTGGTTATGGCAGCCCTAGCACACTAATATCCACATGTTTAGAATTTTTATATTATTATTAAAACTTATAATTAAAGAAAGGCTATCAACCAAATTTAAAACATATGATGCTTTTAGGAAACCAGGATTTGATGATGATTTCCATGGTTACTCCCAAAACTTGGATCACGGATTTTCTTCCAGGATCTATGTTCTAGTCTATGAACTATGTTCAGAAGCATTCTATTATTTGTGATAAGACCCCTGTCACCCTGTGCACTCTGACAGTGACCATCACCCTCTGCCTACTTAAGTGGATTCTCTTATTTTAGATGGAAATTACATCGAAATGCATTTTACTTTTTTTTTTATTTATTTTTTATTGGTGTTCAATTTACTAACATACAGAATAACCCCCAGTGCCCGTCACCCATTCACTCCCACCCCCCGCCCTTCTCCCCTTCTACCACCCTTAGTTCGTTTCCCAGAGTTAGCAGTCTTTACGTTCTGTCTCCCTTTCTGATATTTCCCACACATTTCTTCTCCCTTTCCTTATATTCCCTTTCACTATTATTTATATTCCCCAAATGAATGAGAACATATAATGTTTGTCCTTCTCCGACTGACTTACTTCACTCAGCATAATACCCTCCAGTTCCATCCACGTTGAAGCAAATGGTGGGTATTTGTCATTTCTAATAGCTGAGTAATATTCCATTGTATACATAAACCACATCTTCTTTATCCATTCATCTTTCGTCGGACACCGAGGCTCCTTCCACAGTTTGGCTATCGTGGCCATTGCTGCTATAAACATCGGGGTACAGGTGTCCTGCATTTTACTTTTGACATTTAAAATGGCAGCTCTCAGTAGCCTACCCCAGGCACCCACAGATTCTGCTAGGGTATCTGAGAGAAAAAAAGAAGAATCAGATATTTATAATGCCTTCACCTTAAGAAGCAGGAAAGTTCAGTCTGGAGAATGGAAAGTTAGAGAGAGACTGGACACACTTCCTGGATGATTGAGGGAGTAGCTGTTGACGGTAGCTGATGAGGATAAAGCGAACAGTTCCTGAGTAGAGAAGCAACCTGAAGAGGATTCCCCCAAAACATGAAGTGTTTCCCAATCCCAGCACTGGCACTGCTTATTTGGTCAAATCACAGAATTGCAAGAGCCCTCTCTGTCTCCTTCCGTATAAAATAATGGCAGTCAAGGACATTCAGGTAAGATCTTACCACAATATTTTACAATTAAAATACATAAATCACAGTTGACAGAAATGTAAAGGGCTCCTAAGTATCAACATGTAGTGGAATGAATAAAATTTGATCATCCAGTTACTTTGAAACTTTCAAACAGGAACATTCTAAGGTAAGCAAAGGCTCACTAACCCAGCCCATGTTCAGAAAACTGCAGTTCAAATCATTCTTATAAGCTACCCTACAGCAAAATAAAAATCATGGAAATTATCACATAATGACATAAGGTTTAGGTATCGCTCTAACCTTCTTGAACTCCCCACAGAACACACCATCACACATCCATGCTCTCACATGTACACACATATACCGTGTACATCTCCAGCCCAACTTCCCAAAGGTGAAAGGAAAATGAATGCTGCTTCCCTCATGTTATCACTGTGGAAGCTCAGACACAGGTGATTTGCCTAAAATTATCCCACAGATGCAAAGACAAGAAACAAATCAAAATTCCTGGCTCCCATTCCAGTGCTTCATAGCACACTTCAATACTCTAACCATAATTCTTAGATGAAAATATCAAATGAATATAAGGATGAGGTCACCTTTGATTGCGCAGAAGAATTTTACTGTCTTTCTTAAGAAAAAAATAGAGACGGAGAAAGGAGCCCCAAGAAGACGTCATTGGCTGATGTTGTCACGCTGCATCTCTAACGCTTTTTTTGTGAAAGCTGCCCTGATAGAGTATCACCACTTGACAGCCGAAATGCTTCTTGCTGTGTAGGATTGAAAGAAAAAGATAACCAGGCAAGTGTACACCATGTCAACGGCAAGAAAAGCTGTATCTCTTTCACCTCCAAAGCCTGAAAGCCCTTTGAATACTTGGGCTAGGATCTCCTAAGAGGAATCTATTTTCTATGTAATGGTGTGAATTTCCCACATTGAAACTAAATATTCATGACTTCACAAAAGCACTAAGCTTCTGTAGAAAAAAAAAGATTCTAAGTCCGTTTTATACATTTTGGACAAGCTGGTATTTGACATACTCTATATGTTCTGAATAGTATTATAATTTCAAATAAATCTCTACTGACATCATTTCAGTAATGTCATGTCCTTAAAAAACTACCTCATAGGTGAAGTGCCCTTTTCGTAGATTAACCAAGTAGACAGTATGAGACAGGGAGTAGTAAGAGAAAAGAGGAGGCAGGCCAAGAAGGCAGCTAGCTCCCTCTCCTGTGCTTTCCTGGGGTCTTATAACCTCTTTTTTAAGTGTCCCCTAAAGTCCTGTGGAACTTCTCTGTGGCTCTATGCCTGGGGCATTTCTCACCAGACATGTTAGAAAGAGTTATTCTTGCTCTCTTCCTCTATCAGGGGAAATACTAAGCAAAGCGGATTACATGGGGCTATTTCTTGCACAAATTGAGTCAGGTAGGAAAATGAAGAGGATTTAGGCATATAACCACAGAGTTGATTCTATGAAAGCAGATGACCTTATAACACTGCATAAATCTGTTGAAACCTCATTCACCACACTCTTTGTACATGAAGAACCATACTTGCTTCTCTTTGTAGCTTCTACCTCCTTCACCCCACCTCACGCCCAGGAGCTATCCTGCTACTCACTCCAAACATGTTCACTAATTTTGTTGAATACAATGTAAAAACCACTTTGGTCCAGTTGTGCTTGAGTGGCTCCGTGAGTTAAGTGTCTTCCTTCAGCTCAGGTCATAATCTCAGGGTCCTGGGATTGAGCCCCACATCAGGTGCTCTGTTCAGCAAGGAGTCTGTTTCTCTCTCTGTCTTTTCCCTGGAAGAGTGCTCTCTCACTCACTCTTTCTCAAATAAATAAATAAAATCTTTTTAAAATTTTTTAAAAAATATAAAAACTGCTTTGGTGCAAAATTTCATTCTGGGTGTGTAGTTGATGAATATATAATTCGATTCTATGTTTGAAAAATAACATCATTATATCTAAGACAGTAAAATATTTATTCTTAAGAAGCACAAACTTCAAAAACTCAGGGATGGAGGAAGCCATCAGACCCGGAAGATCAAGTGTTCTTAGCTAATTGAGCTGAACTTTCAGAAATCTCTCAGTAAAATAAATACCTCTCTTCCAATATTCTTATTTTACCTCCTGTTTTTCTTAAAAAGGAGTGTATTCAAAACTTCTTGGTTTCCAAGAAAACATTTCACACTCTAGAATCTAGTCAATGATAATTGCAAACAAAAGCCAGTCCTTGCTTTTAAATTAGAATATTGTAAGGGGTGCCAAGGTGCCTCAGTGGGTTAAGTGTTGGATTCTTGATTTTGACTCTGGTCATGATCTCAGGGTCCTGAGATTGGCTCCCCTCTCAGCACTGAGACTGCTTGGGATTCTCTCTCTGCCCCTGCCCCCACCTCACACATCCTCTTTCTCTCTAAAATAAATAAACCCAAATAAATCCAGATAGATGATAGATAGATAGATAGATAGATAGATAGATAGATAGATGATAGATAGATAGATAGATAGATAGATAGATGATAAGAATATTGTAAGGGAGTAAAATAAGGAAAACTGCAATTGCATTGGAGAGTGAGGAGTGCTGTGATAGGTGAAGTTTCTCTAATCCTTGCACATGGCAAGTGAGAAGAATCTATTTCCCTCCAGGTTCCAATTTTAAATTCTGAAGTTTCAATAGAAGGAAAGGAAAAATGGAAAACTGGACATCCTGCCCAAGTCCTGGTGCTGGGAAGCCATGCTCTATACAAGTCCAAGAGACTTCCTCTTTCAGAAAATTGAGATCATGTCCAGAATTGCAGTGGCTCTCATATGGGCCCTCTCATTCTTATAGGCAAATGCTCTCCTGCCATTCCTTCAAGTCTTGCCTTCTGTCTTAATTATCCCCTCTCTCACCCAGTCTTCCAGAATAACCAACATTCCCTCCAAAAATCTTAACTCTCCAATCCAGGATTGCTACTTATGAATTTCTCATATTGAAATGGACCCCAAATATCCAAATGACCAAGTAGAGGCTTTGGGAAAGACATGATAGCCCTTGTTTGAGCAGGAATGAAAGTAGAAGGGGTGTGCAATTTATTCTAGGTTATAATTCCTTTACTCCATGAGAATTAGAATATCATCTTCATACTGAGTGCAGAAGGACAGTTTCCTATAAGTGACCCTTATCAGGTCAAATGTGATATAACTGCCACTTGTTCATCTCAAATTACAAAGCTTGCCTTCAGGAGCATAGTAAGGAATGAGTGTTCTTGATAGCTTTATCATAACCTCTAAATTTCCACCCAGATAGAAAAAGGAACCAGTTTTGTAGAGTAGGTCATGCATAAGGGCAATTATATGCCTGGATTTTCAAAGATTCAGATTTGGGAGTTACCTAAATGATAACTGGTCAGAGAAGCAGATAAGATTATCTTCTCCTTTTACCTAGATGCAGAATCAAAACAAAAATGCTCTTCAAACAGAATTAAAAGCAACGACATATATGTGAGAAGCTTAGGAAGACCAATGTGCTGACCAGGGAAATAAGAGCTTTCATGGATGTTGCAGCATCAGAGAAGTTGATGTGCAGGAGTACACAAGTTGTTCATTGGACTTAGTACCCCCCCCCAAAAAAAAAGTTTGAGTGTGTTCACTAAAAGCAGTGTACATATGCTGAGGAGGCAGAAGCCACATCATAACGAATTAAAGAGTGAATGGGAGGCCTAGAACATCTCTAGAACTAAGGCAAATTAGATACCCCGAATGAACCTCCCTGCTGGAAAAATCAATATACTAAGTAAAAAAAAAAAATCTAAAATTAAAAATAAAAACCAAAACAATGTACAACTCTTTAAATGCATTGCTGAGCTGACCTGGTATTGAAGAATATTCATGTCGGAAAAATGGAATGAAACTAGGAACCTTAGGACATGACAATCTAGTTTTAATCCTGCAGGCTTCTGTCAGAACAACCCTGAAACCTCCAGCTTTTACCTAAGAATGACATGGGCTGTGAAGGCAGATGGTAAGCCTATGACCAGGCCAAGCAGGAAGAAGTCTACTTGATTCCCACATAAAGCTGAGGACTCAAACCCTCAGAGAAAGACAAAGGAAAATGAGAAGAGAGGTAAGTAAAGAGCAAATAAACTTGCTCTTTCAAGTTTTTGTGCTGATTGAAAGGAGAAGAAATTTTTCTTTAGAATCTGGAACTGCGAGTGGTCCCTTACTTGAGACTTTATTCTCAATTAAGAATAGCTATACAATCCAAAATTTAATTTAAAGTAGAATCAGATTGGTAGCACACTCAGGCAACTAGTAGAAGCAGAAGGAAATCCTCTCTAAGACCTCACAGAATTCACACACATGGAGCATTTCTAAAACAGAAGTGGTTCATGTTTAAAAATGATAAACATTCAAAGAAATAAGGCACCATGAGCAAGAGCCTCCAAAAAACAGCTGTGGTAAACATCCTGAAGTATGCATTGATGTGTCTCATGCGGCCACAGAGTAGCCACAGGAATGCCACAGGATGGTTCACATTTCTGAAAGAAGCACAGCAGGACTTGACATCTGTCACACTCTGAGAGAATAACTAACTCAGTCAACAATTTCAATCTTAGATCATGCTATGTTTCTTACAATGACCTTATTATTTTTTAAAAAGATTTTGTTTTTTTTATTTGTGAGAGACACAGAGACAGAGAGAGGTAGAGGCACAGGCAGAGGGAGAAGCAGGCTCCTAGCAGGGAGCCCAATGTGGTACTTGATCCCTGGACCCAGAATCACGTCCTGAGCTGAAGGCAGATGCTCAACCGCTGAGCCACCCAGGCGTCCCCTTATATTTTTGAGAAGCTGAATTATGCAAAAAAAAAAAAAAAAAAAAAAACAAGTGCATATGAGCATCAGCATAAAACCAGAACAGAGAAGTCAGTGCCCCATCTTTTTCCAAGATTTGAGAAGTTGTACACCACCCAATGGTGTACATATCTCATTAGCACACAGTTGTGATTACTAACTATGGAGCAATATTTTAATTGTTATTTACTTATGTAATTAGAAAATAATATAAATTATAAATAATAATGTTATTATTTATTTAATTAATAATGGAATTTTTTTTTTTTTTACTGTGATTTTTTTTTCAGACGGTTCATAGTTTGTTAGAACATACTTAGAAAGTTGCCTGGACCTACCTGCTAGTAGATATTTCTTTTGGTCTGGGGCCTCTGAATTCATCACAGGAATGAATTTGAGTCCTCTGGGGAGTCAATGCCATTGCAGAACTGGAAGTATAGGAGGTGCATTGGGGGTAAGTGCCTGTGAAAAGTAAAGAAAAGAGGAAGAGATTATGGTTCAGGCCTAGTAACTCTGGTGGAAGAGAAGAAAGAGGGAAGATTGGGTGGAAGTATAGATTGGGTTATAGCTCTGAGATAGTCTCTGTCAGCCCAACAGGGAGCTCAGGTGTAAGGACTGTCCACAGAGGGGTCCTGTATTGGACAGAAATGGCCAAACATTGATTCTCCATTATGTTCAGCCATGCGCTGAAATTCAGCTGCCTAGGGATGATGTGACTTAAAGCAGATCCCAAGCACTGCAGCTGAAGGGGCCAGCTCTCTGTTTTCTCCACAGCATCTCTCCCTTGCAGTACTATCTGAGCAGTATTGTCTGCTCCTAGAGCTGCAAGGGTACATAGAAAAGATCAGAGAGGTGCTCTTTCATGGGCTTCTCTTCCTGAAGAATTTAGAAAAAGGAGGTTTTTAGGAGAACAACGCCCCATCATCACTGCATTCCTTGTAAGGCCACAACTATTCATTGCTTTCCCCTTCATTTCTCATTCTGAAGACCCCTTACCCTCAGCTCTTCCCCCCTACAACTTTGGGTAATTTACTGGTAGTATGACCCTAATGCTCATTGTTAAGGGAGTGAGCCTAATATCCTCCTCAGGCCCCACTGGCTACACTTTTCCCTGTATAATTATCACTGGGAAAGAAAGTACCAAAAGGTGCCTAGTGGCTCATCTAGGGCCCCCGTATTCTATTCTCTGCTTCCATTCTATAAAAGCAGACCTACTCTCTCATATTGATTAGCTAAAGGGATATATAAACTGGGTTTCCCTCCACACAAGCAGAGAGGAAAAAAGTGAAAAAAGAACAAGGGAAAAATCCAAAAACCAGTGAGAAGGGACGAGAAGGAAAAAGACATACAGAAAAGCAGGAAAAATAAGAACACACAATAGGTAAGAAGTTAAAAATAAATTTATATTAAATAGTGACCACAATAAATATCAGTGGATTAAATCTCCAGTTGAAAGATAAAGATTTAAGTCTGATTGAAAACAGTATAATAAAAGAAAAATAAATAACACAAGCATAGTCACTGTGTATAAGAAAGACAGCTTGAGCAACAAGATAGAGAAAAAGTAAGTCTCAGGATAAGGAAAAAGACACACCAGGTACAAACTAACAAAAAGAAATCTGGTGTAGTTATAGTAATTTTAGATCAAACATCATTTAATGCAAAAAGCTGTATTAATAAAATTATAATAAAACATTTAATTCACCAAGAAAACATGACATTTTTAAACTAACGCATAAGAATATAGTCTCAAAAATATATAAAGTATAAATCAAGAGGCTTCAAAGGAAAACAGATTCACCTCCCATCCTAGTAAGAATATTTAACACACATATTTCAGTAGATGATAGAGCACAGTAACAAATAGAACAAATTAACAAAACATAGGGATATAAAACATTTGAATATTATAAGTAAAAAATTTCATCTAATCTCTCCCATCAATTGCAGGTAAGTTATTCCTAAACAGCACAGATAGAACAATTTTGAAAACTGATGAAAGGCTAATCCATAAAGTTCTCCAAAAACTATGAAAGGACCTGTATCACATAAAGCATGTTGCCTGATCTGACCTCAATAAAATGAAATTAGAAATCCTAACAAAAAAGAGAATAAGAAATATCCCACATATCTGGAAATTACAAACCATGTTCTAAACAACTCATGGGTCAAAGAATAAATCATGAAGGAAATTTAAAAATTAAAACAGAATCAGAACAACAGTGAATAAATCCATGGTCTGTAGCTAAAGCTAAATTCTCAAGAGAAAGCAGTAGCCTTGAACACTTATAAAGAAAGTCTCAAATTTAATGAATCAATTATCCAACCTAGAAATTATATAAGGAGAAATAGGATAAACCCAAAGAAAGAAGAGAGAAAGAAAAAATGAAAGAGGAGATCATTTTCTATAAAAACAAAACTTCTGAAACTACCGCAAGAAGAAATATGTAGCATCATTCTGAAACAATCTTAAAAATGGATTCAGTAAACAAAATTCTTCTCCTATTTCTCCCTACAAAATACAAAAACTGGCACTTGATATCTTCATCATGAATTCTACCATTCAAATAATACTTTCAGAATATAGGAAAGAGGAGAAACGCTCTGTATGAGTTTGATATCCAAATTGAAAAAGGACAATACAAAAGAATACAGCTCAATCTCACACATGTATATAGATACAAAAATTATTAAAAATATTAGCAAATATAATTCAATATTATGTTTTAAAAATAAGAAAATTCTTCAATAAAAATAGAAAAAACAATTTTCTAGAAAAATAAAGTGGGCTTAATATCAGAAAACTGATTGATGTAATTCAATGCATTAGAGATTAAACAAGAAAATAACATATTCTTGTCTCAATAAATGCAATAAATGCATCTAATAAATTAGATGACATTCAACTTCCATTTATAATTTAAAATAGAACAAATAGCTTAGCTTAGCAAATTATGACCAAGGAACTTCCTTAATAAAAGAATTTCCCAGGGGTCTTCCACATTTTTGCACATCTTGTGGGCAGACACATTAGCTGCTTTCCAAAGATGCTTATATTGCAAATGACCTTGAAATATAGTGAATCCCTATATTTTTTAAAATATTATTTATTTATTTATTTATTTATTTAGTCCTGAGAAAGAGAGAGAGAGAGATAGACAGATAGACAGAGAGACAGAGGGAGAGGGAGAGGAAGAAGGAGAAGCCGGCTCTCCTGCTAAATAGGGAGCCCAATGTGGGGCTTGATCCCAGAACCTTGAGATTGTGACCTGAGTCTAAGGCAGATGCTTAAATGACTGAGCTACCCAGGTACCCCTATACTGAATCTCTTTAAGGGACATATTTGTTTATTGTTCAGTAGAATGAAGATAATAGCTCAACCAAAATGGTGGTATATGTAACCCCAGCATCCATTAACTCCACAAAGATCAACAATTAGACACTAGTCATGACCAATAACAGCCCTGGGACAGGTCAAAAGTCCACTTAAGAAACTTTACTGAAACAATGAAACAACAACAACAACAACAACAACAAGGGAAGAATAGCCACACAAAAAGGAAAGGAAAACAGCTGTGTTTTGTCTGCACCATAGATCCCCCAGGCTGGCAGTGCTGAGCCAGTGCTGAGAAGGAACTCTCCACTTAGAAAAAGTTCCCTTAATGAAGAAAGGGAGACTAGAGTGAGTGACCAATTTCCCCAGGCTTTCAGAGCACCCTACAAAGGGCTTGCTCCCTTTTCACCCCACCTGGAGTTCAGCAAAGTGAAGATGTGTACACACACAGGAGCAACCATGCTTCCCAATGACCTGCTCTGCAGGCAACTAGAGTAGCTTTTGCCACAGAAGAAGTCAAAGGCACAAAACCACCACAGACCCCCTGCAGATTTTACTGGGCTTTTGTCCTACAGATATTCACATTCATGAGCACTAACCTCCTGATCCTCTCCTGGCTCCCTCCCTCTCAACTGCTCTTGTGGGAGCCACAATCACACCAGCAACCAGCCCTGATTTCTGTAGCTGTACAAGTGCAAAACACTCACTGAGACCCCTGAAGCTGTCCCCTACTACTGTATGTGCATTTTTTCTGCATCTGCACACTGATGGCCTGATGCTCATCATGGGCCTACACTACTATGCATCTATGGGGAAACTGTGTAGCCATAAGATTTCACACTCACATCCAGGGCCTCTGCACCTACTTGTGGGCCTGAATATTGCCCTGTCCTTGTCATTGGCTGGCACTACAGAGCTCACTTGATCTATCCCCTTCCTGACACCAACCTACACTGCTGTGCACTTACAGGAAGAACTGTCATTCACAGTAAAGCATGCCAACAGCCAGGGTCCTTACAGCTGCCAGTGCACCTATATTTGTCCTCAGCCATTGCCTTTGGGACTGGCCCCCACCACTACATCTGGGTCTACAACCAGCCCCTCTCACTAAACAAGCACCTACAAGTGGTCCCTGTATCTGAGTATTCACCACTGGCTCTAGCCACCACCACTGCCTGCCCTAGTATCTATTCACTGAGGACCCCAGTGGCTCTTAAAACCACTGTAGGTCCCCACAGCACTAGCTAAGGACCACATGGCTGTCCACGTTGTGGAGCCCAGCAATGTGAGATTAAGAGATATCAAGAACCTCCTCAAGACTTAGAGTCACCACACATACCCCACACCTGGAGCCCTACCCCACCAGACTCAGAATCACAACACATTCCAGGATACTCCCACCTGCAGGTTCAGGGCTTTCTTATTGAAGTCAACCTATGAAGTCTAGAAGAAGTGACTGCTTTTTCAAATGTGCAGACACCTATGTGAGGCTATAAGGGTCATGAAGAATCAGGGTAACATGACAGCACAAAAGGAACATAGAAGACTTCCAATAAATGCCCTGAAAGAAATGAAAATACATAAATTACTCAGCAAAGAATTCAAAATAACTGTCTTAAATATGCTCAGGAAACTCTAAGAGAACACAGATAAAAAATTTAACAAGGGACAACTGGTTGGCTCAGCAGTTGAGCATCTGCCTTCGACTCAGGGCATGATCCCAGAGTCCTGGAATTTAGTCCTGCATTGGGCTCCCTGCAGGGAGCCTGCTTTTCCCTCTGCCTATGTCTCTGCCTTTCCCTCTGTGTCTTTCATGAATAAATAAATAAAATCTTTTAAAATAATACTGATTTGGGATCCCTGGGTGGCGCAGCGGTTTGGCGCCTGCCTTTGGCCCGGGGCGCGATCCTGGAGACCCAGGATCGAATCCCACGTCGGGCTCCTTGCATGGAGCCTGCTTCTCCCTCTGCCTGTGTCTCTGCCTCTCTGTCTCTCTCTGTGTAACTATCATGAATAAATAAATAAAATCTTTAAAAAATAAAAAAAATAAAAAATAATAAAATAAAATAATAATGATTTAATGAAATCAGGAAAACAATAAGAATAAAACTAAGAAATTCAACAGAGAAAACATAAAAAGAACAGAATTTGGGGCACTGAAAAATACAATGACTGAATTGAGTAACTTAATACAGAGCTTTAACACTGACTTGACCAGGCAGAAGAAAGAATCAATTAGCCTGAAAGCAGATCAATTTAAATTGTCCAATAAGAGGAGAAAAAAAAAAAAAAAAGAAAAGAATGAAGAAAGCCCATGGGCATGGGACCATTAAGAGAAACAAAGTATGCACCATTGGAGTTCCAGAAGCAGAAGAGAGAAAGAGGGGGAAGAAAGCTTATTTAAAGGAATGATGCCTGAGAACGTCCCAAACCTGTGGAGAAATTTTGACATTGGAGTTCATGAAACTAATATGTCATCCCAAAATTTCAATACAAAACAGTTTTCTCTAAGACATATTATAATAAAAGTCTCTAAAACTGAAGACACAAAGAGAATTTTAAAAGCAGTCAGAAAAAAAAATCTCATACAAGGAAACCCTTCTAAGGCTATCAGCAGATTTCACATCAGAAATCTTATAAGTCAGGAGAAGGTTTCAGGCTACAAGAAAATAGGATAATATATATAGGATATTGGAAGAAAAAAATCTGTCAACCAATAATACCTTATTCAGCAAAGTTGTCCTTCAAAAATCAAGGCAAGATAAACAAACAATAAAACAACAAATAACAACAAACAACAACAACAACAAAACCTGAAAGATTTCATCACAATTCAACTTGCCTTGTAAGAAATGCTGCACAGAATTCTTCAAGTTGAAGGGAAGGATACTAATTAGCAACATAAAAATATATGAAACTATAAAACATGCTGGTAAAGAAAATTATATATTCAGATTCAGAATATTCTAATAGTGTAATGTGGTGGTATGTTAACCACTTAACTCTAGTAAGAAGCTTAAAAGACAAAAATGCTTAAAATAGCTATAGCTACAAGAACTTGTTAATAGATACAATATAAAGAGATGTAAACTATGACATCAAAAATATAAAATATCTGGAGTAAAAGACTAGAGATTTTGTATGTGATTAAAGTTATGTTTTAATCATCTTAAAATAAATGTTATGTCTATAAGATGTTTCAAGGAAGCCTCAAGATAACCACAAAACAAAAATCTATAGTACACGAAGACAAGAAAAAGAGAAGGGAATCGGTACATCACTAAACAAAATCATTATTTCACAAAGGAAGACAGTGAGAGAGGGGAAAAAAAGAAAAGGAACTTTAAAACAGCAACCAAACAATCAATAAGATGGCAATAGTAGTCCTTAATATTAAATGTAAGTTGATTGAATTCTCCAATAAAAACAAAGAATGTCTTAATGAATTAAAAAAAAAACACTAAATATATGCTGCCTACAGGAGACTCACATCAGGGCATCCATATACTCAAAGTGAGGAAATGAAAAGAGATATTCCAGGCAAATGGAAACCAAGAGACTGGAAGTAGCCATATCTATATCAGACAAAATAGACTTTAAACCAAGTCTGTAAAATGAGATGAAGAATGTTGTCATATAATGTTAATGGAGTCAATTTGTCAAGAAGATATAACAATTATAAATATTCATGCATCCAGGCTCAGAACACTTAAAAATATTAAGCAAATTATAACAGATCTGAAGGGAGTAATAGACAATACAATAATAAGAGAGGACTCAGGCCACTTTAAACACCTAGACAGAAAATCAGTAAAGAAACCTTGGACTTGAACTATGCTTTAGGAAAAAATAGAACATCCCATTAAATCCATTAAATTGCAGCGGAACACATCTTTTGAGCACACATGGAACATTCCCCAAGATATAGTATATGTTATGTAACAAAAGAACTCTTAGCAAATTTTAAAAGATTTAAATCATACCAAGTATCTTTTGTGACCATAATGTTCTGAAGCTAGAAATTGATAACAGGAGAAAACCGAGAAAATTCACAGATACATGAAAACTAAACAACACATTCCTGAACAACCAATGGTTCAAAAATAAAATCAAAAGAGAAATCAAAAAATATATTGAAACAAATGAAATTATAAACATACCATAACAATTATGGGATGCAATAAACAAGTGCTGAGAGAAATTTATAGTGTTAGATGCCTACATTTAAAAATCTCAAACAATATAACTTTATAGCTCAATAGCCTTAAAAATAAAAAAGGAACAAACTAAGCCCAAAGTTAGTAGAAGGAAGGAAATAACAAATGTGAGACCAGAAATAAATGAAGTTGAGAATAAAAAAATGGAAAAGATCAACAAAACTAAAAGTTGGATTTTTTAAAACAAAAACAAAATTAATAAACCTTTAGCTAGATTAACCAAGAGAAAAAAGAGAACTAAAATAAATACAGTTATAAATGAAATAGAAGACTTATAACTGATACCACTGAAAAGCAAAGAATGATAAGACTACTATAAGCAATAATACATCATCAAATTGGACTACCTAGAAGAAATTAATAAACTCCCAGAAATTGCACAACATACCAAGGCTGAATTATGAGGAAATAGAAAACTTGAGCAGATCAATAATAAGAGATTGAAACACCATTCAAATTTCTCAACAAAAGCTCCCAGAACCAGAAACTTTACAGTTGAATTCTACCAATCCTTTAGAGAAGAATTAATGCCAGTCCTTCACAAATTCTTCCAGAAAACTAAAGAGAACTCTTAAAACCAAAGAAGGACTCCTAAATTTATTTTATGAGGCAACCATTATCCTTATACCAAAGCCAGGTAAGGGTAATACAAAACAATAAAATAACAAAAGCTATAAGCCAATTGATGAAAATAGATGCAAGACTTATCAACAAAATGCAAGCAAAGCAAATTGAACAACACATTAAAAGGATCATACACTATGATCAAGTGGGATATATCCCTGGGAAGCAAGAATAAATCAATATATGCAAATCAATAAATGTGATACACCACATTAATAGAACGAAAGACAAAAATCATATGATTATCTCAATAGATGCAGAAAAAGCATTTGACAAAATTCAACAGTCTCTCATGTTGAAAACTGTCAACAAATTGGGTATAGAAGGAAAATGAAATAACACAATGAAAGCCTTGTATGACAAACCCATAATTAACCACATATTCAATGGCGAAAGCTTGAAAGCTTTCCTCTAAGATGAGGACAAAACAAGTGTACCCATTCTCACTACTCCTTTTCAACATAGTATTAGAAGTCCTAGCCAGAGCAATTCGGTAATAAAACGAAATAAAAAGCATTCAAATAAGAAAGGAAGAAGTAAAATAGCCTCTGTTTACTAATAATTTAATTTTGCATAGAGAAAATCCTAAAGACTCAACCAAAAACTGTTGGAACTAATCAGTGAATTCAGTAAAGTTTTATAATACAAAGCCAACATACAAATATCAGTTGCAATTCTACACCCCAAAAATGAGCTATCAGAAAAAGAAATAAAATAATCTCATTTTAGCAACAGCAAAAATAATACAATATGAGAATAAATTTAACCAAGGGCATGAAAGATCTATACACTGAAAACTACAAGTTATTGATGTAAGAAATTAAAGACCTGTAAATTAAATTAAAGATATATAAATTTCCTTAATTTAAATACATTGAAGATAAATAAATGGAAGATCATTTCTATCTATGGATTGGGAGAGTTAGTATTGTTAAAATGTCCACACTACCTAATGCCATTTACAGAGTCAATGCAATCCTCACCAAAATTTCAATGACATTTTTCACAGAAAAAGAAAAAAACAATCCTAAAATTTAGATGGTACCACAAGAGGTCCCAAATATCCAAAGCAATCTTGAGAAAGAACAAAGTTGGAGACACATAGACCAATGGAACAGAATCAAGGGCCCAGAAATAAACTCCAGTATATATTATCAACCCATATTTAACAAAAGAGCCGAGAATACTCAATACAGAAAGGATCGTTTATTCAATAAATGGTGCTGGGAAAACGATATCCACACACAAAAAAAAATGAAATTTGACCCCTGTCTTACACCACTCACAAAAATTAACTTGAAATGGATTAAAGACTTAAACACAGGGCATGAAAATGTAAAATTCCTAGAGGAATACAGAAGGTATACACTACTTGATCTCAGTCTTGCCAGGGATTTTTTTAGATATGACATCAAAAGCACAAGCAACAAAAACAAGTGTCTAAAAGTGAAACTGCATCCAAATTAAAAGCCAAAGAAACAATGAACAAATTGAAAATCATTTGAAATGGCAAAAAAAAAATTGCAAATCACACATCTGATTAAGATTTAATATCGAAAGTGTATAAAGAACTCATAAGAGTTCTCAACTCAAGAACATCAAACTCATAGAAGCAGGAAGCAGAATGGTGGTTGCCAGGGGGAAGAGGAATGGGGGGAATCGGCAGTTGTTGGTCAAAAGGGTACAAACTTCCAGGTAGAAGATAAGAAAGTTCGGTGACCTAATGTACAAGACGGTGACTACAATTAACAATACTGTATTGTATACTTAAAAGTTGCTGTGAGAGCAGAGCTTTAACTCCTCACATTACAACAGCAACAAAATAGTAATTATATGAGGTGATGGATGTGTTAACTAACCTTATTATGATAACATTTCCTAATATATACATGTATCAAGGCATCACATTGTGCACCTTAAACTTACACAATGTTACATGTCAATTTCTCAATAAAGCTGTGGTTGGGGATGGGGGGAGAAAGGTGGATTGAAAGTGCTCGTAGAGGTAAACAGTGTTCATTTTAAACGTTCTGACAAAGGAATATCTAATCAAAGACCTGAAAGAAGAGAGAACTTAAGCCATGAAGATATCTGGGGCAAGGACTTTCCAGGCAGACATAAAATTAAGTATAAAGCAAAACCTGGACTAGAGAAGCAAGTGCATAGGTTGCAAAGTGTAAGAAAGCCACTGACTCCCAGCTCATGCAAGTAACAGTTGATCCTAGGAAGGCCCTCGAAGCAAGCTGTACCTGGCAAGTTTCAGGAATAGTAGGTGTTCAGTGTTCCTGAAGTAATGAAACAAATAGGAAGAGCAGTTCGCTGAGGTCCAAGGTGTAAGGAGGCCACCCTAGGTCTCCTGGGCATTGCAAGGAGATTGGCTTTGGTCTCAGGAAGATGAGCAGACATTGTAAGGGTCTAAGCTGAGGAGTGCTCTAATACAACTTAAAAAAGGAAAGAGAATAAAAAATATGAAAGGTTGAAATAAAACTGCTCTTATAGCAGACGATATAAATTAAGGTAGAAAACCTAACAAAATCAACAGAAAGCATCTTGGAAGAATCAGAAATGAGCACGCTTATTGAATTTAAATCAACAGTGAAACCAACAGTATTCCTTTATGACAGAAATACCAATAAGAAAATATAGAAATGAGTATCTGATTCATAAGAACAATAAAAAAATCTGTGCACTGTACAGGCACTAACTGAACAAGAATATTCATAGATTTTATGGATAAAATTTGAAAAATTTATTAAGACCTAAAGTTTCAGGACACCTGGGTGGCTCAATGGTTAAGTGTCTGCCTTCAGCTCAGAGCGTGATCCAGGAGTCCCCAGATAGAGTCCCACACTGGGCTCCCTGTGGGGAGCCTGCTTCTCCCTCTGCCTGTGTCTCTGCCTCTCTTTCTGTGTCTCTCATGAATAAATAAAAATCTTAAAAAAAAAGACATAAGAAAGTTTGAAATATCTTATGTACAGGATTTAATATTTAAAGACATCAATTATATCCCCCCCAAAGTCGATGAATTTAATACAAAAAAAAGATAATATTTCCTCTGGAGGCAAAGTTCAGAGCGCGTCATTGGATTTAATATTTAAAGATATCAATTATATCCCCCCAAAATCGATGAATTTAATACAAAAAAAGGATAATATTTCTTTTTGGGGCAAAGTTCAGAGAGCGTCATCACCCATTTAACAGCTTCAAGTGCCTTAAACTTACGCTTCCTCTCCTATGACACAACTCACCCTGTGTGCAGGCATCCCCTGCCCTTTTCATATCATCTGGTGGGAACCAGGGCTTGGAGAACCTACACAAAAATGATGACATTCTGGCTACTTCTATTATCAAAGAGATATCCTCTGTTTCTGTTTGGTAGTTTCATGTTCTCCAACAGCATCTGGGTAACTATAGCAAACTCCTTTGTTAACTTGCAAGTATATTGTCCATATGGGAGAAAGTGAAATTGGATTCCACTTGAAACTGCATCAAAATCAATTTCAGGGGCAGCCCAGGTGGCTCAGTGGTTTAGCACCACCTTCAGTCCAGGGCGTGATCCTGGAGACCGGGGATCGAGTCCCATGTCAGACTCCCTGCATGGAGCCTGCTTCTCCCTCTGCCTGTGTCTCTGCCTCTCTCTGTGTGTGTCTCTCATGAATAAATAAATAAAATCTTTAAAAAATCAATTTCAGGTTAATCTAAGGCTTAAATGCAGAAACCAAATAGTTAAAACTTTAGGGATGATATGTTAGGAAAATCTTTATGACTTCAAGATAAAGAAGTATTTGTGTCATTAAGAATTGGGAATTGTCATAAAAATTGATAAATTTAAATCCTTTAACATTGCAAATTTCTATTTATAAAAAGACCATGATGGTAGTGAAAAGATAAATCATAAAATGGGAGAATATATTGCTAATACATATAATTGACAAAGGAGTAGTATTCAGAATAAGTAAAGAACTCCTAAAATTACCAAAAAGAGAAAAACAAATCAATGTTTTATAAAAAGACAAATGCTATGAAGACATTTCACTGAAGAAACAAAAAAAGCTCTTACATACATGGGAAGAGTTTCAACCTTATTTTAAGTCATGGAAAGGCAAATTATAACTACAATCAGGTACCTTTTCCCATCTATGGAATTGTCAAATATTTTCTTAAAAAGTCAATTTATATCTTACATTGAATAGGATGTGAAATATCAGAAATTTTATGGCTGATGGAAGGGTAAATTGGTACATTTTTTTGGGAAAATGTTTGGTATGAAAGCTGAATATGCATGTACCTTTCAATTCCCCAAGTATAATCCTAAGTATATAGCCACAGAAATGGTTGCACAAGTGAACCAAGGGATGTTTAAAAGAATGTCTGCAGCAACATTGTCCATAATAGTAAACCCTGAAGGCGATAAAAAATCTTAAGTAGTAACAATGGACAAATAAATGGTACCACATTCACACAATGAAGTGCAGCAATAAAAATCAATGAATTAGGGCAACCCGGGTGGCTCAGCGGTTTAGCGCCGCCTTCGACTCAGGGCGTGATCCTGGAGACCCGGGAGACCCTGGAGACGTCGGGCTCCCTGCATGGAAACTGCTTCTCCCTCTGCCTGTGTCTCTGCTTCTCTCTCTTTCTCTCTCTTTCTCTGTGTCTCTCATGAATAAATAAATAAAATCTTTTAAAAAAATCAATGAATTACTCTACATGCATTGATATGAATGGATCTGAAAAACATAACATTGAAAAGGGGAAATATACAGTATGGTTACTGATTAAAAAGTTCTAAAACAGGTGAAAAATAAGGTAGTGCTTGAGGATACACATACATGAATATAACTAGAATGAAAAAGGAGCTAAAGAATTGGCACAAAATCGAGATAGTATTCTGGTCATCCCTTCTGAAAAAGAAGGAGCAATTCTTGATGATGGTATAGGGGCAATTTTTAAGGACAGAGAATGCTTTGTTTCCTAATCATAGTCGTGGGCCCAAGGCCATTAAGTTTATTGTTACTTTTTTAAAAAGTGTGGGATGCACACATTTTAGAGATATAATGTATTTCACAGTAAAATTTCAAAGGCATTTTAAATAGAATGGTGTGATAACTTCTTCAACATATACGGAATGAAATATAGAAAGCCTAAATGTCCTCTGGAGTCAACAGAGACCAATGACTCTTTTTAAATCATGTTTTGGCATTACAGCTCAAAAATTCTCCTGAAAGTCACTTCCCACGGCAATGTAGCATATATCTTACACACTCTTCTCTCGTCACTTCCAAAATTGGACTCCCTGGCGCACGGACATCGCCTGTGCTGCCCTGGTTGGTTTTCTTTTGTTTGTTTTTTTGTTGTTGTTGTTGTTGTTGTTGTTTTGTTTTGTTTGTTTTGTTTTGTTTTGTTTTTTTGGTAAAAAGAAGGAAACTCTAAGATATGTGTTCTATTGCTGGCAAAATCTGAGACAACTACTGACTCTGGTGCTTTTAGCTTTTAAGTGTGTCCATTTTTCTGTGGTTACGCACATACTTCATTCTGAGTTAACATTATAAAAGCTGTGTGATGAGTCAAGCAGGCGATCCTGAGGGATGTCTGGGCAGATGTCAGGGTAATACCACACTCAGAATGGCACCAGATTATGATACCTCCAGGACATAGACAAATAATTCTCCAGCACAGCGTACGGCTCTTATCTCTATATCAAGACTTTGACTCACTTCATTTTTCTTTGGCCAGAGATGTCTATTGATTCTTCCATTCATGCATCCACAGGAAATCTAAAGCCAAGGGGTTAAAGGATTGTTAAAATACCTATCAGAGAAAGAAGCAAGGAAAAAGACAATGGATTGCTCAAACAAATTAGAAATTTTGATTACTATTGCTTGAGGCCAGCAATATTTGTGTATTTCAGGCCCAAGGGTGCCAGGCCGACTGTGGAAAAGACAAAATTAATTAATGTTTTCTGAGATTAATTAGAAAATTAAATGGAAGTATAATGAAAACCAGCATGGCTTAGCTCACTGGATTTATAACTGTGTGCCACTAAATTTCAGAGTTGTTCAAAATTTCTATGTATTATTTGAATAAAAATGTAGTGAGATTGGCTGTAATCTTTTTTCCCCCAACTCTAGCACCTAAATCCAAGTGGAACTACTAGGAGCTTCACAGTATTTTAAAGCATTCAGCTATCTGACAGCTCTGGTCTGAGTTAGCATTCTTCAAAGTACCTTTATGTGGTATAAATCAAAATGCTCCATTTTGGGGGTGGAATTTTGGAAGGTTGTCATACACTGCTTTGTTGGTCTCTCACTGGATTCCACGGGCCTTTATCCAGCAGAAACATTGTTGGTCAGTGCATGACCTCTTCCGTTAACCAGAAGACATCTGACAGAAAAGGCAATAAATGCCAGTGGGGGTACACAAAGAGACAGAGAAGCATGACTTTAAATTTGCCACAGGGAAGTTGTGTGACAAATGTTTTCACCTTCTTTGACCATGATTCTTATTTTATGTAAAATGGGTGTATTTTAAATATTCCACATGTCCATTTTGAGCTGTCAGGTAATGGAAAAAAAAAAAAAACAATTAGCCAATTATCATATGACAATGCCCATCAATGGGGATTTTATTATAGCTTAATATGGCTGGAATTTAAGGGTATTCAATAACTGAAAGAGTAAAAAACTCGGGGCAGCCCCGGTGGCTCAGCGGTTTAGGGATGCCTTTAGCCCAGGCCTGATCCTGGAGACCCAGGATTGAGTCCCATGTCAGGCTCCCTGCATGGAGCCTGCTTCTCCCTCTCTGCCTGTGTCTCTGCCTCTCACTGTGTCTCTCATGAATAAGGAAATAAAATCTTAAAAAAAAAAGAAAGAGTAAAAAAACTAAATTTAAGTGCATATAATTCTGAATAAATGCAATTGTCTTTCATCAGATACATCTTCCATGTCTCGTGATCAGTACTAGGGGTCTTGTTCAAAGCTTATCTCTGCCCACCTTTCAAACCCAGCTTTTCTGAGCTTGTTTTCTGCTCTCTCTCTCTCTCTCTCTCTAGTGCTTGTATATCTAGATGCCATGATAGAATGTATATTGGGATAAAGAAAAGAGCAACTCGACTCTTCTGCTTGATACCAGCCACGCAATCACCAGACCCAAAAGGGCACAGTAGATAACTGATCCTGGAATGTAGAATATTCAGAAACCTATAGGTAGCATTGCAGTAGAGAATTTCTCTTATTTCCATGCCTACCCTTCCTTTTCCTGATTTTTTTGGAGAATAGTCCATTAGTAGTTGTCATTTTTTAAACACATCTGCTACTACAACAACCATGATCACCATGAGAAATGATAAGTTTTGAGATGATTTAGATAATGTGATTTATTTTTTTTTAAGATTGTATTTATTTATTTGAGGGAGAGAGAAAGCATAAGCAGGGGAGGAGGAGCAGTGGGAGAGAAAAGCAGATTCCCCACTGAGCAAAGAACTCAATGCAGGGCTCCACCCCAGGACCCTGGGATCAGGACCTGAGCCAAAGGAAGATGCATAACAGACTGAGCCACCCAGGCACCCCAATCTTATGCAATTTATATAAAAAGTGTCATTTGTAAAATTTGTCCTCCTATTTTTTCTCAGTTACTAAGACCTCCTTATTTAAAGATTGAGATTATAAATAAAAACTACAATTCCTTTCCTTTTAAAAAGAATCGGGCAGCCCAGGTGGCTTGGTTTAGCTCTGCCTTCAGCCCAGGGTCTGACTGGGGAGACCGGGGATCGAGTCCCACCTCAGACTCCCTGCATGGAGCCTGCTTCTCCCTCTGCCTGTGTCTCTGCCTCTCTCTCTCTCTCTCTCTCTCATGAATAAATAAATAAATAATCTTTTTAAAAATTTAAATAGAATCATTTCTTATGATATACTTTTAAAATATTTAGTGTTTAGTGTCTTCCAAAAGGGTCTCAGTGGAGCCCCACTTACTAACATGTTCCTTGAATAAAATTTTCTGTGATGAAATAAATTTGGGAAATGCTACCTTCTCTTGGATTTACTCAGCACATAGGAAACATAAGTTCTGGAAGAACTCTTGCAAGAATGAAACTAGTTTAAATTTGCACAAACATGTTTATCTACACATAAAATTTTAATTTAACATATACATATATCTTTAGATACTGATCCAATCTTTATGTTTCCAGAAATAGGAACTGGACTAGTCTTAGAAGATTCCTATTAGAATTCCATAGGCCCCTAATAAGTATCACCATTTGGTGATATTGTGGTCCAATAAGTCGACTTAACCCTAGATTAATAAAAAGAGAATTTTAATGCCCAGACACATGTAGAGATATGATGATATCTAACACCCCCACATCATAGATTGCATCAAGCTGAGATATAACCCCAGAACCTACAATAGCTAGAATGAATTTAATTTCTAGTAATTAGAGTTTTATTTAATAATTCATATTGTGTTAGTTTCCAAAACAAATGTGCTATGGTTCCTGAGCTAATGCATTGTGGTTCTCATCACATGTAGAAACTTGAAGGTAGCTTTGCCAGGGCTGGCATACTTGGGAGGTGTCAGCAGCCTCTGGGGATGCCCCCCGCCCGCCAAGCTATCTTCTGCTTCCATGCTTCCATGAGTCTGGCCTCCACATTCTTTATCAGCTCTCCAGGTGATTCTGAAAGTCATCATGTTTGAGAAGCACCCAGCTATTGAAATAGGGGTAGTTCTCATTTTGTCTTTTCTTTTTTGACATTGCACCCCAGCACCAAAATAGAGGGCGTAGGAAATGACACAGCTGGCAAGATGGTAACTTACTGTAGAGCTGATGCTCTCTGCATACGTTCTAGAAGCATGGGCATTGCTCAAGGAGGTTTCAGTTATTGATGTACCCGGAACTTGATTTCACTTGGAAAACTGCCCCCGTGCTGCCACTTAGACCAATGACACAATGTGATGTACAAATGATCTGTTTTGTTTCATTCACTCACAGAATGCTCAGGTACCCACTTCATCTATATTTAATCTAGAGTCCAGTTCAGAGAAACAATAACCTCAGTGAGGTTAAAGAAAGAAGGCTTTAGACTTTTGGCTTCCAGGATGAGCTCTGTTCAAGAACAGAACAAGAGGGCAAAGTCGCCTGGGAGCAGGCTCTCCGGGCTCCATGACACTGTGGGAGCAAGAAGCGAGATTCAGCATCTATGGTGCCTGAGAAGGGCCCCTGGGAGGGGGCGCAGGGGGCAGAGCTTAATAACCAGCATCAGCCACACCAGCGTGAAGTCAAGGCCAGAAACTGAAATTTCACGTGGAATAAAGGCAGAATCAGAGTAATTTGTTGCCACTGTTTTTGTTGAGTCTTAATTTGAAACATATTTCATAAATCCCTTCCATTTCCTCTGCCCAAAGAGGAGAAAGCTTTCTTACCTGCCTTTCCCTTCCCAAGAGGCAAGCCCTCAGCTTCCCAGTGACAGAATCTCTTGCAGGCACTTGGTTCTGGTTTAGAGGGAGATAAAATACCCTGGTTAGCGTGAAAATCTCTTGGACTCAAAAAGAAGCCCTTCAACAGCTTTGCTGAGCAATCGCTGCTTTGATAAAACCAGGTCCACGGTAGCGCACACACATAAATGCAAACATTCTTCAAACCCGTCTTTCTTGTTTTAAAATAAGATACAACCTCTACAACAGAAAGGCTTTTCTCCTGGCTTTCAAATTAGAATGTTCCCTCCAAGTTATGGGTCAGTGATGCCCGTTTGAGGGTTTTTTTTTTTTTTTTTTTTTCCTTTCCATCCTCCCTCCCTGCCTCCTGGCTCCTTAGACCAACTTTTTTTTTTTTTTTTTTTTTTTTTTTTTTTTTATTGTTCAGGTAACACTATGGATAAAGACCTCAGGAAAAATACCAGGGCCTGAGACACTTTGATGGCCTGTTCCCCGTGTAATTATACTCACTCTTGATAACACTAAAGGCATGCCTTATTGGCAATGGCACAGAGGCCTTCTTTTTCACAGGGAGATGGATTGTTTCTTTGGGCCTTGATGGTCTTCAAATTATCTGAGTGCAGAAAAGAGAGCAGAGTGAATTTTATTTTAACTCATTTTATTTCTGAATTTATTTCCTGGTAGCTAGGAGGTGGTGGCAGCCCCAGCAGTCAAGTCAATTGTTATCTGTGGGACTTGATTATGTTTGGACTCAGTCGCTCATTTTGAGAAAGACACAGTTAATGAGGAGAGAAATGAAAAGTGCATTGAGTCACAGTGTGTTTGTGGTAATTTGTGACACATTTACTCCACTCGGTTCTTTGTTTATTCCTCCCCCCTCCGTGCAGGTTCTGTGGAAAAAGGAGCAGATAAGCGAATTCACTGGTAGACAGTTAAGGGTGTTGAAAGTAATGAATCTCTCTATCTCCGGATCCATTGTTGGCAGTAATTGGGGCACCATTCATCTCTACAGTGAAATGCCAAGAAGGCTCATCTTAACGAAACATCTTTTTTCCCATTATTTCGCAGCATATTTTTCATTGACACTGCTAGTTTTTATTTTTCCCTATGTCTTTTTTTTGGGGGGTGTGCTCTTTGCCACTTTTCTAAATAATAGTCCATTAAACAGTTCACAGTGTGTGTTCTGTAGAAATGTAAAAAAGTGATTGGATGATACTAATTAAGGAGAGAGTTTGTTTCCACTTACTGCAGATCAATGGTGGGTTACATTAAAGCTGCATTTTGTGATGAGTTTAACACACAAGAACAGCTGTGCTAAATACATATTTCAAGACACACAGGTAGGTCAAACAAACATTCCTTTCTTTGGAAAGTCTGGTTGTTAGAGCTATAAATTCTAGTTGCAGAACTGTGGGGAGACACAAAGGCTAATTATTCACTGCAATCATTGTTAGTTTTAGTAGAAACTGTTAAGGATGAAACTGGGATATGTTCAGTTACTTCTAGAACTACTTTAATCTGGATCCTTCAATGTGTTTGGTTTTACTGTGGCATTTTTCCAGGCAGTTTTTCAACCAAATTCCTGATCAAATCAGATTTTCTCTTTTATATATATATATAATAATTTTGAATTGAGGAAGAAACAAGTCAATGTATTTTTGTCATTCATCTATAATTGTCCTTGTGATTATCTTTATCTGCTACATGGTGGAATTCATGTATTTCCCAGCAATATGATTTTCTTCTGTACAAGTTGGAAGTACTCTGGTCTAGTTCTGTGAAGGACAATCAACAGTTTTTAATGACTATCACAAACTCTGAGGACCACTTGGATTAATAGAATTATAGAGCAAAGAAATGGAAGAGAAAATATCTACATCCACCCTTTAATTTTATCCTGCAATAGCTACATTTCAGACTGTATGCATGCCACCTATGTTTATACACATTTCTTGCAGGAATGTCCTTTTTTGCACCAGTAGTATTCTTTGTACTACTTTTTTGAACATTTAGGTGCATAGATAAGCACCTTAGTCCATGTTCTGCTTCACCCACAGTGTTTCTTGCATACAACACCATCCAGTGGAATCATGGGTTTGTGTGATCACAGATATTTTCACAGATGCAGTTTTGCTATAACATTAATTTTCATTAAGCACAACTGCTGCTTAGGTTTGGGCCTTGAAGGCTGGACTTACTAACTGAATGAGATTAGTTAAAAGGGTTGCAAGGGAGGAAGACTCCAAGATGATGCTCCTGATCCTGTACCTGACTTGCCCAATGACTCAGGGCCAGTGACCCTATACCTCTGTCTAGCCATCTATAAAACCCTTCCTTAGTGGTAGTGAGGATCATACCAGAGCAGTGATGTGCAACTGACTTCAATGTATCACATCTCTGGAAGGAGACACAAGCCAGGGTTTAAAGGTAGGGAATCAGGCTGTGAATGAGTACATTTCTTTCAGCATGAGACTGAAAGCTCATAAGGCTATGGTTGGTTATGGGACTCAGCTTCTTAGGGGAGCCTATAGAACTCATATGGGTTCTGAAGAAAGAAAATGGTATTTGCATTTTCTGCATTCTAGGGCAACAAGATGAGACAGAAATAGAATTCCCTAGTGTGATGTGAACAACACCGTATTCATGTAGATATATCTCTATGTATTTTTATGTATTTTTCCTACATCTATTTTGATGTTTTCCTTTACCTCCTAGACATGTAACCTCTGTATTTTAGTTACTTATCAACTAAAAGGAGATAATACTGTCCTTATACCAGCTTCCTGAGGAAGGCTAAAAGAATCTCAAAAATAGTATTTGGGAAGGTCTTTATAAAATATACATCACTGTTGTTGGATTAACTTTGTCAATTTGTTATGGCAGGGCTGTGGTGGAAAACAGGCACCGACTATAGATATGACAGTTGAATTGGTTTTGATTTACTTGTTTCAACAAATATGTATTGAACACTTGCTATCAGCCAGGCAATGTTTTTGGCTTTGATATAGCAAATAAACAAACAAAGCAAACAAAATGTCCTGCCCTCATTGAATTTAGGTTTTAACATATGTCCCTATTCTTATCATCCCTTTATTGACTCAAGAAGCAAAAAAAAAATGCTCTTGTTTTGTTTGTCTTATTTGCTAAGTGTGTGTGTTGCTACTTGAAAAGGGAAAAACTTTTTTTATTAAGCCCCAAGATGTGAGTGCTAATAAGTGAAATGAAGTTATGTCAAAAACTCTAATGTCCAGAATTAATTTCTATTTATTCAGTGTTGTGAGGTGTCATTGTAAGTTCCACATTCCTCAGTCTTCTCTGACTTCATCTCCTGAAGTGTACCTGGAGGTGACTGTGCTTTCTTTTGGGCTGAAATGAAGCTCAGGGACCTCAATCTAGAGATTCATGCCAGATTATGCACCAGAAAGGGCTATGAGTCTCTTGGGTGGGTTCAAGAGCTGAGATGGGGGTGTGGGAGCATGAGGATCCAGGAGCTCTGGAGTGGGGACAGTGGGATTTGGCAGACAGGAGACACCAATCACTAGTTTGGCCACACTTTATCACTGGTTGACTGAATATTATTTGGATGAAGGTTTGGGCCCTACAGATGATTAATAATTTCCACAAAAGTGATGAGAATTGGCATGTATGTGAACTAAAAAAACCACAAATGTCAAATGGAAAAATCTGGAACTGAGTATAATTCAAATCTTTGCTATTTGAAGCACTTGAGCAAATTACTTAAAACTCAGACTCTCATTATACTGACCTTTACAAAGGGGTAGAAGTCTCAGACTCATAAGATGGGTATTGCTACAGACAGGATGTTCCTATCTCCCCCAAATTCATATGCTGAAATCCTAATCCCTAATGTGATGATATTTGGAGGTGGGGCTTTTGGGAGGTGATTTGGTCATGAGGGTGGAGCCATCATGAATAGGGTTAGTGCTCTTATAAAAGAGATCCCAGAGAGCTTCCTTTCCTCTTCTGCTACATGAGGACCAGACACTGAATCTGCTAGCACCTTCATTTTGGATGTCCCAGCTTCCAGAATTATGAGAAATATATTTCTGTTGTTTATATGCTACGTAGCCTGTATTATATTTATTGTAGCAGCCTGAAAAGACTAAAACAATTGTAAAGAATAAATTATGCATGGAGTCACCTTATAAACAATAGTTATAAGTTACAGGTTATATATGGTGTCACTAGTACATGTTTTGATAGCATTTGAAACAGAACATTGGAGATAGCATTCATTCATTACAAGAATCTGTACCAGCGCTGCAGATATTTGGGGGAGAGGAAAAATCAACATTTATGGGAGTGTTTCAATACGTTAGAGAACTCTTTTTTTTTTCCTATTAATGAATAAGAATGACTTTCCTTACCTCTCCAAGTATTGTTCCAAAGGTTTACTCCTCTTAGATTGAGGATAAATTTTCTAGAATAAACCCCTGCGCTGTTAAATCATCTCAATAAATTCCCTTATTTTTCTAAATGATAACAAAAGCATAAAAATATGCATTCAGGGCTGATGAATATTTGTAAATGTTTATTCCAAGTACATATGGAGATAATAACTGAAGACCTTATACTGCAACTTGTACAAGGTAGAATGGACAATAGAATATCTCATGCAGCCGCATTATAACCGTGCTCACATTGGTCCTGCAGTCCTGGTTTTGAGAATGTTTTTCTTATTTCCATTTAACATAAATCAGTCACTTTGGAAGGCACTACCATGACAAAATTGAATAAGACTTTTTCTTGTTCTGAAGGAGTTCATCACACTGTAAGTTTTGTAAGGGCAGGAACAATGACTTGTAGTATGGTTTGCTTCTCAGTTCCTGGCACATGTCTTGGTGTGCATGGCACAATAGGTTCTCAGCAGTCTTTGTTGAATGAATGAGTTGAGAAGATAGACATTTATTTTTTAAAAGTAATAGAAATTTATACAAATATTAAATAGTTATATCGAACTTTCAAATTACTCTGACTTACATGTATGTATGTATGTATAAATGTATGTAATGTTTATTCTGCACGTGTCTAGACGGTATCTCTTACCTTAAACACAAACAGGATCAAGGTATAAGTTCACTTGAATAGACACTGTGGCTGCATGTGGAATATCCCATGGTTGGAGGGTCAAAAATTAACATTCAATCAAAGGTTACTACCACCACCATAGGATGATACTATGAGATATAAGACTAAGAATGAAGATTTTCCAAAAAGTAATTAAGTATCATTACAATTTGATTATGAGAATAGAATAATTTAATTTTAAGTTGACATTACAGTATAGGAGCAAAAATTTTACAGACTATCAGTTTCTATTGCTCTTACAATCACTGTATTTTAAACCAAATTGAGATTCATTTTCTATTAGTGATGATGAGAGAAGAATGAGATATTTTGAGAAAGGCGCATATGTCCTTAATAATATCATTTCTACCACATACTGAACATATACTATGTATATTTTTATCATATCTGGATTAAAAATGAGATCTCATGGACATTGTTCTGCATGATTTTGGAGTGTTTCTTCTCAGCTTTCAAGTGACAAACTGAATATTCAATTTTCAAATCATTCACTAGTTATAAAGAATTCCCACAAATTGAAGACCTCGTTGATCAACAGAATTAAATAACTAAAAAATAGAATTATAATCAATTATTATAATTCATAGTAGCTCTGTTTGATAAAGACATTGCAAATACTGACCCATGCTCTTTTTTTTTTTTTTTAAGTTTCAGTTTATTTTATTTATGATAGTCACACACAGAGAGAGAGAGAGATAGAGGCAGAGACATAGGCAGAGGGAGAAGCAGGCTCCATGCACCGGGAGCCCGACGTGGGATTCGATCCCGGGTCTCCAGGATCGTGCCCTGGGCCAAAGGCAGGGGCCAAACCACTGCGCCACCCAGGGATCCCTGATCCATGCTCTTAAGGGAAATAGGTTAGGTTCCCATGAGTTTCTGGTCACAATATTTTCATCAACTGATCAATACACAACCTTGTTTTATGTGTGTTTCTGTTTAAAGACACCTTTCTTGTTATATATTGCTGATTCACAACACTGAACGTTGGACTTACGACCAACAACTTTCCAACCTATCCTAAAGGAAGCTCATTTAACACACATTTTTTTTTCCATAAGGCACATCATAGTTTTCTCATGTTCACGAATACTAGAAAGCATTTTAGTGCCACGTTAGGTGCTATTTTCAACAGTGAAATATTCAACAAAAATTTTTTAAAAACACAAAAATGTGGCACTGACTCTACCATGAAAAGAGCCCTGTTTGCTTTGTTAAAGCTGAAATGAAAACCAGGACACTCCTCATTCAACCTGAGGTGGGAACATAATGTGTAGGGTGGCTCAGATTTTCACAGCTCTGGCCATGTTTGCATGTGACCCTGAAGGTACAGATTTCCAGTACTGATTTTGGAGTTGCAAATAAGTTTTAGCAAGTAGGCAAATTTGGAAACATAAAATCCGTATGGAATAAAGATTGTAGTTTTAAATAATATCTTACTTGATGTTATGATGACTTATAGTGAAAAACCCTATAAGGAAAGAAATCTGAGACAGAAATGTGATGTTATTTACACTTTTTATTAGTATGTGTTCCTCAAAAAAATCATGTTATTCCTGAATTTAGCTAACTCATTTTCTTTTAGTTTCAACTGTCAATCTATTTCTCTATTTATATATTTGAGAGTTCCTAATAATATGTTCACATATGAAATTAATAGTTTAACCATTGTCAGAAATTTATTACAGGATTCTTTCCTGTAATAATTACTGCATCTTTATACTGCAGCAGAATTTTATCATCTAAAGCACATACAGAAAATGTTCTATTTTTTTCCAATGCTCCAAGAGAAAGATATAATAAATCTGAATGACATATCTTGTTCATATTTCAAACATTATACTAAGTAGATATGATAAAACTATGTTAAATACACAACCACAAGATCATTGACAGTATAAAATTCAGAGGAGCCTAAAATGATGCCAAGGCAAAGTCCAAAGCCAAATTAGTAGGGTTACTCCAGTACAAAAATAAAAAGCCAAATTTCAGTATATTCCTTTCAAAACTCTGAATCTCTTGGTTCTGATTCATTGTTTTTTGCTTACTATTACCCCTGCCTAGCCCAGCCCTAACTTTCTGTACAAAGAGATCCATGATTGCATTCTATTACCAGCCAAGAACCTACAATTTAAAATCTATTCTTGCATGAGAAGTCCTTTTTAAATTAAACAGTTTCTAATCAACAAGGAATTATTTAGATATTTCCTTGCCTTAGGCTGGAGACAAGGCAAACTTTTGAATGCATACCAAGGGAGTATGTGGGATTTGTTCCACTTTTTTTCTTCTGAAAGGCAGTAAAGCATGGAGTTAGAAGCAAAGGCCCTGGAGTCAGACTGCCTACAGTGGTATCCTGGTGCTGCCGCTCATTAGCTGGGCAGTCCTAGGAAGTTACTTCCTCTCTTTGTACACCATTCTCTTAGCCATCAAAGAAGGACATCAGCAGAGATGGATGTCCTTGGGTTGTGGTGAGGAATATATAAATCAATGTATGGAAAGAATGTCTGGCATGTAATAAGTATTCAGTAAACCTCAAACATCATTTTATCTCATTTCCAGTGGCTTCTTCTATAGCCTTCATAATTGGCAGCCTTGTTCTTCCAACTTAATACTGGACTCAGTTGAGACTAGTGTTACAATTAATTTTGGACCTCTCAATTCTGGCTGAATATTTTAGTTTTGACTGGCTTGTGCTATGTGCCAAAGACTGTGGGATAGTCACACCTGTGACTGAGTCACATTATATAATTCTTGGCCAATCCAAGAAAGAAGATACTGTAAGAGGGCCCCATGGCTATGACATAAGGTCAGCTGCTAGTAGCTGAGGAAGATCCCCAAGTGACAGACAACAGGAAAACAGGAAACCTCAGTTCTCTGAATGCAAGGGATTGAATTCTTGGAATAACCCAAATGAATGTAAAGTAAAAGACCTTGAGCTCCAGGTAAGAAGGCAGTTCTGCAGATATCTTGATATCAGACTTGTGTGACCCTGAGCAGAGAACTCAGCTTGGCTGTGTTATTCAGAACTGTAAAATAATTAACAAGAGCTGTTTCGAGCCACTGAATTTGTGATAATTTATTGCACAACATAGAAAACCAATTCAGTGGCCTGAAAAATGGGAGGGGTTTGGGAATGGCATTGAAAAGCCTCCCTCCTCAGAGACGGCCGACATGCACATAGCCCAGATTCTCAGGGCATGGTACATGCTGGTGGCAATACATGTCCTTTTTCTCATTTGGAGATTCAAACTCTGGGTCCAGTGTCCTACTCCTTGGTCCCAAAGGCCACATCATTTTTCTTTCCAGGGAAAAAATATATATATATTTTTATATATTTTATATATTTTTCTTTATGGCCATTCCAACTTGCCAGATTAGATGTCACCCCTGGACAAGAGCTAGAGATGGTTTTGGGGTATCTTGAGGCATAAAGGAGAATTTAACATAGTGGCTGAATAATCACCATCATCAAACCCATCACATACCCAATATATACACCACTTGTTTCAAAGAGAATTAATGTCCTGTTGGGAAGACAAATGTTCATGGAGATAAATTATAATCTTCTTCTCTTCCTTTTGCCTTCATCCAAAGAAGGAGAAAGGCAAGGCCTTTTATTGTCTGTAAATGCTCTCTGCACTTGCTTGTCAAAACAGTCTGCTACAATTTGAATAAGGGACAGTTTTGAAATGCTTCCCAACTTAACATTTTCAAGGGTAATATTTCCTTTTGAGTTGACAGACAAAGCCTTCATCTGACAAATGAATGTACTCAGGAGATTATATCAATGGCTAATCCAATTAAAAATCTTTGATATGTTCGGTTATCTGCTGTGAATTTGATGAGCTGTAGATTGTGGAGAACTGAGAGTTATATTTACTTTTCACTTAAATCTTTATTAATCATTTTTGTATTTAACTTTAGGGAAATTATAACTTCTAATTATTTTTTCTTATCTTTGTAATGAAAGAAGCTAATAATAGAAGAATAATCCTACCCCAAATCTGTTTTTTTAGATTAGTTTTTTTCTTGGTTATCATTTTAAGCTTAAGGTAACTTATTTTACTAAATCAGTGTATAGAAACAAACAAACAAAAAAAAACACATGAGTGGGGCCAAACAATTGTTCTGTTGGGGTGTGTGTGTGTGTGTGTGTGTGTGTCTTTGGTTTGATTAAAATTATGCCTCACAAAAAAGCATCAATTTGTTGTTGACCCAATTTCCAATTAGTTATTTTGGGACTCTCCAGACAGAGTTACCAGGTATGTAACCTGTAGAATATAATTTTAGACTTTCAGAAACATTGCAAGAAAAATAGCCAATGATTATTTTGGAATAAAAACACAATTTGAAAACTTTTTTGAAATAAAATCATTAACAGAGGACAGGAGCATCATGAAGGCAAGTCCCCCTTTTACTTCTTCATTTAGACTATGGGTTTTTACTTTATTGTGACTATGTGCTTGTATTTGCATAGAAAAAAAAGGAGGGACAGGCAGTATTTTATTTTATTTTATTTTATTTTATTTTATTTTATTTTATTTTATTTATTTTATTTTATCCTCTTGTATTTCATGTTGTATTTGATGTGAGGAATGCCAATCCTCAGATATGTAATCTCACTTCCTTTTCTAAGAGAGTTATATTTCTGATTTAAAAATATTTCAATCTGTCTCCCAAATCTTTCCAGTATAAGAGCACCAGCACATCATAAGAATGCTGGAAACCTTAGGAATATCTAGTTATCACCTAATGGCATCTAGAACAGCACTGCATCTTGCCTGAGAATTTCCAAGTAGATTGTTATGTCTAGTTCTCTTGCAAATTCAGTCAAAAATTTTAAAAAGGCATTCCTCTAGATTTTTTATAAAACTTCCACCTCAAACCGTGCTTTCTTGTTTTTAATTCTACTTTATAATAAGGTGGTACAACCAGAAAACTCACATTCCAGTGAAAACATTTTCCTTTATGAAGTGCTTCTCCCATGAAGAAAGCATGGCTGTGAGGAGAATTCTTTACTCCCTGTCATTTGGCTATCACAAATTTGGCCCTCCTCTACTTTACATCCCTGAAGCTTTGCACGTGTGATTATCATAACTCCCTTTTCTGTGGGATTATGTGTAATTAAGTTTTCAATCAATTTGACTAATTAAATGGAAGCACTGTCTGTGGGCTAGGTTGGGGAACTAGAGATCTGGGTTTCTGAATATTACCACTAACTCACTAGATGAACACGATGGGTTATTTAATGTCTCATTCTCCTATGAAGGGCATAGAGAGGACGTAGTTAGGTCAGGTCTACAAGGTCCTAATTTTTCTAAGATCTCTATATCTTGTGCTCTCTTGAGATTCAAATTCCCAACTGCCTCTTCTTTTCTTCTTTCAGGTGAGTTTGGTACCTCATCAAGTCCATCTGAAAAGTCAGCCAAAAAGTGCTATATAACCCTATGGGGCTATTGCAAGACTTTGGGCTTCGCTGAATACTGTCACCGATCTGGAGTTTCGAGGCTTCACTGATCAAGTGGTGGTAGTTATAGGGATGAGACTATCTTAAATTCATTAGTGAAGACTTTAATTTTCTCTTATTTCTTCATTAAGCATGAATTAAGTATAGTGCTGAGAAAATATTCTTTGCTATATCAGTGTTTCTAGCTTTGGAACAAATAGAAACTAATAGGACATAATTTCTAGAGGTTGTCTTAGACATACTCTAGCCCAACCTCTTCATTTTCTATAAGGAAACCGAGGCTCAAGAAGGATCAGGACATGCTATTTCAGGGAGAGCTAGAGCAATTTGCTTCCCTCCCAGAGCTCTTACAGCTATGCTACCACACGTCAGGTGTGACCAGCATTGACAGTCATGTTGGCTTAGGCCACTAACCATGAGGCCACTTTGCCAAAATGAGAAAATACTTGGAGAAAACATGACTCCGCTCCATGGCACGACAGGTGGCCACTATCTAGCATCTCTTAGGTATCCAGAGAATCAGAAAGCTCAAGGGCCAACTGCAGCAGATATGCCATGTTGCCCCATGTCTATATCATTTTCCACAAGGCACATCTTTTCATTACCTGTGGAGCAAATGAGAGCTGTAGTAAGAACCTTCATGGAAAACATGATTTCCAAAAAAAAGAAAAGAAAACAAGCAACAACCTAAGAGAGAAAAAGCATATAAATACCTTCCTGGGATCTGATGTCATAAAGCCTCCAGACTGAAAAGAGGAAAGCTCACCTTTCATTCTAGTCTCTTCCCTCCACTGGGCTCCTCAAGAACCCCACCAGACCCTCAAACTAGAATTAACCCTTTCGCCTCACTTAACCCATCCCAAATATGTACTTCCTTCAACAAGTACATTAGTGGTGACCTATCCTTCCTTCCTTGGCTAACCACAGCACAAGGCAAAGCTTCCTTTACTTTAAATTCTTCTGTATTTATTTAAATAGTTTGCTCTGTACTATCATGCATTATTAATACGCTGTCTTGGATATATGTTCTTTTGTTATTTCTTGTGTGTTTTTCACATCACCCTGCAACATTACAAGTTCCTTGAGGGGAGAGGTTGTGACTTCTTTGGCATTTCTAACAGAACTTACTACTTAATAAGCATGCATTGAGTTTACAAGAATCTCCAAGGAGACTCAAGAAAAGGGTGATTTTTTGTTTGTTTGTTTGTTTTTCAGCCACTCTTTCAATGTTCTTGTCATGGTTAAACAAGAAAATAAAGGACCTGGACCTCTGGTGAGTTTAAACTTGCTCAGTATCCAAGCACCAACTCATGAAAAGCATTTGTAGTTTCAAAATGAAAAGCCATTTTTTAAATGTTTGATTTTTTAAAAATTGTAGTTTATGTATCTGTATTTTGAAATTAGAACATATATTTAAAAGTAAATATAGATAGGTCAATAACCAGTAAGATTTTTGAAAATCAGTTTATAGTGATCCCAGAATCAATAGTTGTGATCTAGAAATATGATATATCTCTACACCAGAAATGAAACCATTTTGCTTTTCTCTGCTAAACTAATTCTTATTCTGTCATGCTTACTGCTCACAAATGTTTCAGGGAATAATATGTACTAGAGCTATCAGGGACAGGTCTGCAATGTTAAATAGTAGCAAGTCAAAGATGACAAGTCTTGTCATTTAATGAGTCAAAGATCAGATACTAATATTGTATTAAAACTAAGTGATGTGCACTCACAGTCTGCTACTCTTTTTGCTTGCAAAATGTCAGTAGAGAAGCAACAGGAAATAGAATGTGGGAGACAAAAGTTGCCCACAGTTGAAGGATGGCAATGAAACAAAATGAAGTTTGTTTAATTGAAATAATGAATTGTTTAATTAAAAGAAATTCATATCTCCTATTCATTAAGATATGCATCATCAAGATTAATTTTAGAATAAAAATCTAATATCTGCTTTGGAACTTCACTGTTATTTTCACATACTTTTATATTCTGGAATAATACTGCCTGGTGGAGGAGAAAAAAATCTGCATTTATGCTTCTCAATGTTCTGTGCATTTACCACTGTCTCAGATAAAATTAACAGCTTCAAAAGAAATGCATCAGAAATTATGATTAATCTAGAGATATAAATTGGAGGTGAGAAGGAGTATGACTCAGAGCACTCTTGAAAGCTTTAAGATTTAAGTCTCTTAAAATTTACATTCATAGCCACTGAATGTGACAGATCAAGGCATCTCTAAGAAACTCTGAAGGCAGCTGGCACCTTGCAGGCTGCTTTTTTATGGGAACATTTAGATGAGTAGAATAAAAATTTTCTATTAAAAATAAAATTGATCATTGGAGGAAAGAAGCTGATTTCAGAATATAAAATATACACAACCACACTTTTTTTTCCGTTCTATATTGGTTAAAAAGATCTTACCTTTTGGTTCCTGGTAAAGAAATATCAAATTATGTGGAGTGACATCTGTCTCCATTAAATAGAGTAATTTCCCAGAGAGGAACAAGACTTTCAATGCAACAATAGGAGACCTGGCAGTTGACAGGAAAGAATGTTCCCTGACCTGACCATTGTTGATGGGACTCAGATGTGTTCTCCCAGGAGTGGATGGTCTAAAGCATTGATTCATTAGTCTGTTTAATCTTCAGGCTTGCTAAGAAAGAGATTCTCCTTGATTTAAAGGCTGTCAGGCTGTCATCTCAAGAGGTTCATCCCTTGTCATTCCCTCCATCCACAATCAAAGAAAATGACTCTTAGCCCTGTTACAAAGAATTACCATAAAGAAGAAAGAAATCTAGAAATAGAACCTGAAATTTTCAACTAGGGACACCTGCATTTCTATCTCTATCTAGTTCTACTCCCACTGTGATTTTCAATCACTCAGGTAGATATTTTCTATCCTCAACATAATATTACAAGTTTTTAAAAAATCTCTGTTGAAAAAAAATATGATATGGTTTGTGTTGAGCTGACAATTACAGCTTTAAGACAAATGTTCATTTTGTAACCATGATGTTACTATTTAGAATTAAAATTTTGATACAGAAACCTGAACACATTGCAAAAAAGTTTGAGAAGAATAGATTCTATTGGTGGGAGGAACAGAAAGGTCGTAAAGTCCAATAGGGATAACTGTCAGATTGCTTTAAGTTGCCACATTTTAGGTACATAACATTGGATTGGGTGGGAATTCACATTGGTCTGAGTTCCACTCTAAAATTTCTCTCTTTTTTTTTTTATGATAGTCACAGAGAGAGAGAGAGAGAGAGAGAGAGAGAGAGAGAGGTAGAGACATAGGCAGAGGGAGAAGCAGGCTCCATGCACCGGGAGCCTGATGTGGGATTCGATCCTGGGTCTCCAGGATCGCGCCCTGGGCCAAAGGCAGGCACCAAACCGCTGCGCCACCCAGGGATCCCTCCAGGTCTCTTTTATCAGTCCTTAACATGAAATTCATTAAGAGCCCAAGTTAAAATCTCCATACCTAGTAGCTGAATTAACGTCATGGAATTTTTAACTTTTTTTTTTAACACCAGGTGATAATGTTGACCTAGCATTGTTAAGTGCCAGATATCCATGTTTACAGACAACCACATTTAAATTTTGCTTGATTATATTTAGCAACCATGCAGATCATACTGGTTGATTCTGGTTAAGATTTGTTCTACTAAAAGAGAGAGAGAAAGAGAGAGAGAGAGAGAGAGAGAGAGGGAGAGAGATTTGTTGTACTTCTCAGTTTCCAGATCCCAACAACTAAATTTGCTGGTGTAACCATCACCCTGAGTATTGGCATTGTACTGAGCGGGGATACTGAAACACTGTAATGATGTTTTTGCAGGTACAATTGGAGTAAACATCCTACGTACTAAGGGTCCATGCACTCTTGTGACAGGTGCTTAATTTTATACTGTGTAATGTGGAAGAACGACCCTCCGATTCTCCCTCACCTGCTTCTCAATGGGATATTCATTAAGATCAGTATTCACCAAGATTCTGTCTTCAGTAGTCTGCCCTCCATTCTGATGGAGATAAAATAAGCCTACTTACCTGCTTATTTGTGGCTTATTTGTGACTCCATCTTCACCCTGTTTCCATCACTACTATTTCTGCTTACCCTCCATTCTATCTTGGAAGTATTCCTGCCTTAGCCTTCAACATTCTGTATGCTCGCTGTTTTTATCTCATCTGGTAAAGTAGCCTCCTAACTGGACTACCCACCTTCAAGGCAGCCCCCTTTCTAATTCTTTGTCAGAGTTTTGTCAGGTTAAATATCCTGATGCATAAATCTTATCATGGTTCTCTCTGTTTAGTACAGTCAGCCTCCCCCTAATGTCTAGGTATCAAGTGCACTCTTCAGCTGGATTTCTATCCCTGCAGCCCTAAATCTTGGTTAAACATGTTTTTATAACTGGATCTCTTCATACTTATGTCAATGTGGACAATGTCCCATGGATCCCTTCTCTCCCCTTGTTCTCTTTCACACCTAACCTCCACTCGGAAGGGCTCTCCTCTATATCTGCATGCCCACATTACTTACATGTCAAGCCCAACGAAGTCTTCCCCCTACTACTTATATTAAATGTCTTAGCCTCAAAAAGTTTTTCTTTCCTTTTTTTTTTTAAATTGTCATGTCACCGTTCACTGAAGACTTGCTTGTGGAATATCATTTATATCACCTACTTTGGTTGTTTATATATTAACTATAAGTTTCTTACAATTGAAGTACTTGTCTTTTAGGTTCTCTGACTCTCCAATAAACCACCAATATATTTTTACATATATATCATATTATAACACATGGTTAATTACAAATATTTTCCAGAATCTTTAAGGTCATTATTCTCGAAGCAGTCTAAGTCTACCCAGACCAATTGGTTTTTATTATCACACATTTATTTCTGATCTTTGATTCAACTTTGAAGACGTGGAAGAGTATTGCCTCTTTCTAAAAAGCTGTGGATGTATCTATTAAATATTGGCAAGTGCATAGAAGATGATTTTCTTGGGGGTGAGGAGGGGTGGGGCACTGGGTATAGATGTTTGAAAGAAAAGCTTGTGGCCTGAAGAAAAGAGCATACCTTTACCAAGATGAAAATCAAGATGCTCAAGAACACTCCTGGATGGAAAATAGGATCACTCAATGCCTGACCACTTTACAATATAAGAAGCCTTTGTGCTAGGGTTTTATTGAAGAAGTATCAGTTAATGCCACTGCATATTCTTATATTAGACTTGGGAACACACTCTTCCCCTAAAACATTGTGTTTGAGGAATTAGAAATGGAAACCCTTGGGTTGACAGTCTAAGGAAAAATAGGTGATATGGTATTGGTGGCTGTTACTTGGAAGTTATCCCTAGGCAAGATGAAGAAAGCTGAGTTGACATAATTCCTCAGACATATTCCCTCCCTTTCCCCCTTTCCTTGTTGAATACAAAGACTAATGACGTTAAAACAGAGTGGGTGAAGTAAATTCTGGAATGACATCCTCGAGGCCGGGTTATCTGAAGAGTGGTGAAGTAATCAGCCAACAGAGAGAGAGTGGAAGAGAGAGAGAGAGAGACAGAGAGAGAGAGAGAGAAGGTTAAGGAGCTTTTAAAAAGTCACCTAATGTGAAAAGATAAAGTTTAAAGTATACATCTCTTCTCTAACATTTGCTTTCCAGGAACACTATTTTAAGATAAGGATAAAAAGCTAAGCGAGAAATTTCAATCCTACCTAGTCAGGTAGTCAGGTAAGAGATGAGAACAAGGAAATGTAGATTGTCTGGCCCAAGACAGTACACATGCTAACCACCCCCTCTTCACACACACACACACACACACACACACACACACACACACACAGGCTTGCCACATGTAGAACTAGGTCCTCAGAGTCATTTTTCTCCCTGAGGCATCTGAGGACTTTGTGGTTTTTGCTTTCATCCCTTCTTTTAGAACCTGATTTTAGCCATTTCTTTCAATCAGGTGAAAATGGCAGGTAATAGCGGAAAAAGTCATCTTTCCCATGGATATCTCTATTTCAAAAAAGGATTAGTCTTTAAGCTTACGTGTCTTCGATGATGTTTCAGGCAATCTCTTAAAAATGACATAACATTTTAAAGACATCTGGGCTTTCATGAGATCTCCAAAAATCCTTCCTGAGTGGCCATATGGAGAACTAAGAGAATCTTGTTAGGTTGAATACCCTACCCCTGCTATACCTGTTTGAAGGAGTTACTATCTTGTATGAACCTAACAGCAGCTCTATTGCTGAGGATAATTAGCTTAAGAACTATTTGCAATAACTCGTTTTCTTTAAATGTCCTGTTGACTTTGTTTCCCATGACTTAATAATTCACCTCCTTTGTGATATACATTATTTATATCTATTTCAAAAAAGCACCAAAGGTCCATTTTGTCCAATTGTGGCCCATAGACTGTTGAGTCCCAAACAATTCATTTCCAGATAAGAATATGTGAAATAACTTTAATTGACCATTGTAAGAATGGCAGAGTTTAGTGTTTTTATGAAAGAGGGTGTCTGGGAGGAAATGACTTTTCTAACCCTTTCCATATGCTATCACCGAAGGAGGCTGCTTTGCTAATTATTCTCAGAAAAGTAGGTTGGTTGTGGGATTCAGACTAGTGGGCACACTTAGAGACTGAAGTCTGTGCTACATAGAAAAAAATCAGATTGATGACCTCCTACATAATAGGCACTGTTATAGATGTGGGCAGGGATGCAGTAGGATGCAACACTGAGAAGTATCGCTGCCCCCATGAAGCTGACACTCCATGAGGACATTGAGGCTGATTTAATTCTGGGTGCTCTGGCAAAGTGGAATAGTAAACCTGATTTAGATGGATCTGAAACACCTTCCTTAATACTCCACATTTTAAATAAATCCGGGGGTGGGGGGGTGGAGAACATCAAAAACTTGAGTAAGCATCCACTCTGCTTGCTGAATGGAGTTTAAATTTTCACCTATTTTACTTGTAATAAAGGAATAGAATAAAAGTTGTAATATCTCTATGTGTAAAGGGTTAAAATAGTAACTGGGGCTAACATACATTTTCCCATTCCAGCAAATTAGCTCTTGGAATGCAAAATCAAGAATTTCCCCAGTAGTGAAATTTTGTTTTCTCTGTGATAACTGGACAAGAAATTTAAGTAAATCATCTTTAAAGCCCATCCTCTTCTGCTTCCTATAGTTTTACTAAAGAATTAACCATGAGAGAAAAGTACATTTGTTTCTTTTTCTGAATGTTCCATAATTGATGTAGGCTTGATCGAAAGAAAACTGATGTAAAAGTCTTACATGTTAACATTAAATTATTGTGTTATTACTTGGAAAATATATCCAGAGAAGCAATAAAATCATGGAATATAATATATTATTGCTGAAGATGGAAGCAAACAAGACTTATGTAAGCATTTATAATAAATTAATACTCAGATCCTTCTATAGGGTTTGCTGCTATTATTGCTGTCCACCCTCTATCACTGGACACCCAGCTGCAAGGGACTTTATATTAACAGTCACTCTGGGTTCAACATGTTTCATGTTCACTGTCAAGTCACCACAAACCCCACATTCCCCTCATCTCTCAGGCTTAAAAAATTCATTTAACACTAAGGGCTAATTAATTAACTGGATTTTCTTATATTTAGTGGAGAACATTCTAAGCCATTAGAATCCAGCCTTGTTCAAATTTAGGTCACTGAAGAGTTACAAGAATGCCTGTCAACAGAAAACCTAACCGCCCCCTCCTCTTTCCCCTGGATTTTATCTTATTAGCAATCAAGTTTTTAAAAACAGCATGTTGAGGCGGAGCAGGGAGGGGTGTTTTCATAATTCCTATCAGTATGCAAGTCCTTATTTCCAAGGTGCTTTCTTCATTTTACACACAAAATGAACTTCACCTTTAAAATATGCAGTATTTCTAGTATTAATTCTAGAAATAATGTGAAGACCTGATGCTAAATGTTTGTGTATATTTGATTACAGGAGGGTGCCTTTTCTCTATGGCTAAAGTCAGAAAATGAACTTCCTAAAACTATGGTTGTCAATTTTTCCTATGTTGGAGTTGTCTGATCTAAGCCAAGCCAGTCTTTTATTTGAAGTTGATAAGCTCCCAATAGCAAACAAAATCATGAAGGAAAATAGAGATTTATATCAGTTTATACAAATATAGTGACCTTATTCTGCAAAGCTTCAAATTGGCAAATATTCATGTATCAATTTCCATAAACACCTTGCCTCTGAAACTAGATTATTTCTCCTGCGCAAATCTAAGACCTCTATTTCTTGAGCATGAGAAACTTCAAGTTCCTATTGCCACCAGAAATGTACTTTCCATCATTCTGTATTACTTGCTCAGATTTATTTAAAGATTGTTTTCCAAAATAAAACCCAAATGCATCCTGAGGTAAATTCACAGTAGAAAGATTCAATCAAAAGCTAAATCATTTTTAGAGATTTATCCTCATGGATATGAATGGATTATTCTAGCCAACAGCTCTCTAAAATGCTCTGGGTTAAAGTTTGATGACAGTGTTCAAAGTTGGATTTACCAAAATGTTAATTCTCAGTGAAATTGCATTTAAAAATATTCAAAATAATGTGAGGTGGTTTGGGATTTATTTTTGTATTCTCCCTTAGAAATGTAGCTGAGAATATTCGCTGAGGTAAGAACTCTGTCTGGTTTTAGCTTCTACTATAAAGATCCATTTCTAGAATGAAGAGAAGTGGAACCTAACCCTCACATAAATAAGATTTCCACAAAATTTATATCATATTCTGCAATGAATAAACAGACTGACCATGGGCTATATTAACTCAAATGGCTCTCCCATGAGTTGCTGCTCATTCCAGAAAATCCAGACCTAAATGCCTAGGGCATAGATGTCCTCAGGTAGCAGCTCAAGAAGTGTAATCATGCCTAAAATCATTTGAGGGTGACAGGATAGGAAGGCTGGGTTTATTATCAGGTGGCTGTATGTTTGAACAACTCCATGGTTTTCAATGTAGACCCTGGACCCTAACAGTCTCTTCAGAAGAATCACAATACTCACTAAATGTTCAGAAGACTCTCCAGAAGAGAAATGACCCAAAGGGCACAACACAGCTTTTGATACTGTAGATAGCTATGGAAGGGTCAGTTTCCCCTCACTCTGCAGCCAACCATGAGTCTCCCTCCAGGTCTTCAGAAATCAGCCTGTAGTATTCACCTTGGAACATTTGAAAGCTGTCTCTGAGTTGCACCTGGTTCGTTACAGGGTCACCGAGATTTGAACTTTAGGATCCATTTCTTTAGATCACCTAGAATATTGTTCCTTCTGCCAGTGGGAATAGCTTCCCTTGCTGACTCATACTCTAGTTGACTTGAGTTTAATAAATATTTACTGGGCAACTAATCCATGCCATTAAGGAATACTTCTATGCAAATTAATAGGGCAAGCCCCTATTCTCTTGGAGCCTAGGATCTATTGAAGATACAGATAGATAAAGACATAATGTCCTAAAAGACTACACTTGATTATATTCTATATATTAAGACAAAATTTAAAGCAAGGAGTCAGAAAACCTGGATTCAGATTGCGACTTTGTTGCTTTTAAATATAAACTATTAGGTCTCTTAAATATTGTCATGTTAGTCTTTGCATGTCAAACTATTATACCAATGTTTGCCTCATAGGGGTATTATAAATCCATTATAAAAATGGATTAAAGAAATTTATGTGAAGCAACACTTTCAAATATAAGCATATAAATGTAAGGAGGTTGTTATATGATAGTTTCTTAGTGTTTCTAAGTGATGTGATCATGATACTGTTTATATATATAGACACTGCCCTCCAGCCCAACACCAGCAGGAGTACACATGTATCTGCCAAGTTGGATGCTTTGCTTATTGCAGAGGGAGAGAATGCACATTGCAGGATGTACTTCAGTAGGAAGATGTTAGAAAGGATATATTATAGGATCCAAGTTTGTGTTGAATGACATTCAGTGCTGTCTCTGGAATCAAGGTTAAATTTTGGTGATCGGGCATCTTAATAAATCTTATCTAGAAGGAGGGATGACTAGCATCAACGTAAAGTGACACTGCATTTAATTGCTCAAAAAGTGATGGTCACTCCTATGAGTCAGAACTGAGGGAGTTTTTTGGCCATCTTTGTGGTTTAGACAATGTTTATGACTTTGCCTATGTTCAGCCATGACTCTGCAGTGGTCTTCTTTTTGTCTTTGTCCATCACCGAGTGGCCTTGTCTACTGAAGATGAAATTGTTCTTATTCAACAGGGGAGCACCAAGATCTGACTGTGAGTACCAAGCCAGCTCCTGATGCCAGGGGCTGTTTTTCTCTTTCCTGATGTGTGTGTGTGTGTGTGTGTGTGTGTGTGTACACATATCTAGAAGCTCAGTGTCAACTTCAAATTCTGTAAAACTGAATAAATTAAATTCTCAACATATTTTCATTAATAGGGATAAAATCCTTTTCATTAAAAAAAAATCTCACCAGCTCCTTTAATTTGTATTTGCATATACTCCCTTTTGTTTATTCAGTTTAAGGTGAGAGATCTATAATGTTGGACAACAAGAAATGTATGACTATCAGATGTATACATATTTTTTGAAAAGAGTAACCAAGTGTTAAAATAATTAGACAAAAGTAATAACTTTGTTCCAGAAAAGAGAAAATCTAAACTTTATTAAGGTGAAAAGAAATAAATAAAATTTCTACGGATGTTTTCCTGAGTTCAAGGTTTGATTATGTCTCAAGCCACCCTGCCTGCCCACAGCCAAAGAAAAAAAAAAAGGAGAAATTATATTTACAGGTCAAAGGAAAAATAATTATTATTTCCCAAACATATTTATTCCAATATGTAGCACTGAAGGATACTACTTAGACAACCCAACAAATCATCCTCATTCTCAACCATGCTTGCATTTAGCATGGAACTATCTATGCCAAATGGTCATTTTTCTCACATTTATTATGTTAACAGGATAAATGCCAACATTTGTCAACATCTTGTAAATGATGAGTCTTAATGAGGCAAGCTACTGTTTCACTCCTCTGAGGAATTTCATAGCAGAATAAGCAAAATATCAGGTTAAAGCAAGTGGGAGGGAATCCCAGAGAGCAAACCTTTTCTATGAACGTATATTCCTTGAGGTTTTGCTTAGAGTGTGTTCTAGGATCCAGGCCAATTTGGCCTAAACCTTTATACAACATTTTAATTATATTTTTAACAAATCCTGCAAAATGAGGTTCACATGTTGATTCAGCCAAAAAAAAAGCAGTATCTACAAGCTAAACAGAATGCAAGAGAGAGGGAGTGATTTAGAGATGTTGCCAAAAACCAGTGAATACAGTGTTTTTATAATACCGGGCCATGTTCCACTCACATTGGGGTAGGTATAAAGACTGATGGAGGATATATTCTTGCTCTAGAATAAATGAACCAGTAAGTTTTCATTTAACACATGTGTGCTAGACTCAGAAGTAGAAAATGTGGCATTTACAAAAACATTGTTTACAACATGAGAATGTAAGGCAAGACAAATGTTAAATAAGATCATGCTTGGGCTTGCCAACGTGCTCTGTAATGAGCCTGGAAGACAATACAAGATTATGGTCAATATCATAGGTTTGGGTGTCAGAAATATTAGGGGTGTGTTTAAATCTTGACCCCAGTAATTACAAAGTAGATACACTTGGACTAATCACTTCATTCCTCTTTGTCTCAGTCTTTGTTTCTGTAGAATGGCCAAGTATTACCCAGTCTGTATTACAACACCATCTAATATCTCTGCATGCTTATTATGTGCCAGACAGGATTATAAGAGTTAAACAACTTTGCCACAAAGGGACAGAGAGTAAGTACTCTAGGCCTTATGGGACATCCAGTCTTGTCACAACTATCCTTTGTGCCTTGAAGTGCAAAAGCAGCCATAGACAACACATAAGGGAGTGAGCAGCACAATGGTATTCTAATACAACTTCATTTCCAGAATCAGTCAATGAGCTGGCTACAGTTTGCTGACCTCTATTCTAAGTCCCTTACATGCATTCACTCAGGAATTTTCTTTCCACTTCACAGATCAGGACACTAAGGCATCAATAGAGTAACAAATATTGGCGAGAGAATTCAGTCCCAAGTTCCAACATGGTTCCATAGCTGGTGCTGCTAAATTGTAGCTGTTTCCTCCACTCATAAGGTCTTCAGCGAACTGGGTGAGAGCAGTTTCAAGGCAGGGCTGAGAGGAGACGCTTTCTGGCAATGGGCTCAGGTGCACATGGGAAGTGAGAAAGATTGATTTTTCAAGAGCAGGCAACTCTTCCAAAATGGTAGACAATGAAAAAGAGAGAGAGAGAGAGATAGGTCAAAGGAGAAATAGGGTCAAAGCAATATTTTTTTTTCTTGAAGACAAGAAAGATATTTTGCATTTGTTTCAAGGATAATAGGAAGGAGAGAGCATAAATAATTATAAATAACAATATGAAGAGATCTGGGGACAAGGCAAGGAAGGGATTCAAAGATAAGGTAATCAGAAAACAGTGAGATATACTTCTCTGTGGCAAGAATCATTTGTGTTAGTGCAAGTAATTTTGTATGTTATGTGAATGAAAATTTTGTTAAAACTTTCTATTTTTCTCTGTGAAATAAAGAAGACCCCTACTCAGAGAGAGACACTTTGAAATTGTAGAGAATATTGGAATTATTTGCTTTGCAGAAAAATTGTTATAATTACACTGAAATAATGGATTGAGGTAATAATGGATTGAGTGCCTATGGTGTCCGATATGAAATAAAGCCTTTTAAAAGTATTGTTTCATTCCAAACACAGAATAATATTTTTTATTTCAAAGGCATACTTTTATCTATTATCGGAAATGTCCACTAGAAGAGAATAGAAGGAAGAGCTGACAAGGGGGAGATAGAAGGGTTGTAACCAACAGCTAGAGACATGATGCTAGTATCAGATTCTGCCAGGTTTTGTAAGGCCCCCATGGTGGTATATGATTAACTACACTATGAATGGTGAAAACATCTACTGTTTTAGAACCTGAGATATAAAAAGTCACCAAAGTCTGTCTACTTTCAGAACTGTTGTGATATATAACAGTAAAAGAACATGAAGATCTTCCTTTAGAGAGTGGTCTTGGGAGTAGAACTCAGGCAAAGGAAAAAGGGGGACCCACATAGTAGAAAACATGAAAATCAGCATTTGGGGTGATCCAACTGTTTCAATGAGAAGTGCACTCAGGAGCCTCTCCCCAGACATGGAGCCTGGGTTAGGAAAACAACATGAAACATTTAGATGAAATCAGGAAGTACCCATGATGTATAAGACAAAGGGCTGGGACATTCGGGGTGAATGGGCAAGAACTTACCTCAAGGAGCGAGCCTCCACTACTAGAGAGGCAAAAGTGGGAGTCATGTGCCATGTCACTGAAGTGTAGGATGATACTGAGCAAGATGTCTCTCTAAAAAACATGAATGGCCACAGTGAGGCACCTACATATTTCCAACCAATAACTTTATTCACATACACACACACACACCACACACACACACGGAATCCAACTGGTTGGTTTGCATCCCATGCCCAGTAAATACCAATGTTCAATGGCACTCAATACCTCAAGCCCCTTATGGCTTCTTGAAATTGATCCTTCACCTGTTATTTGTTATTCTTCACAAAACCTCTCACCTTAATCACTCTATAATACTCTAAATGAATTTTCAGTATTTCCAAAAACTGCTTTTGTCTTCAAAAACCAGTTGTCCTATGAGAGAATAACCGAAGGAATGTGATTTCGGTTCTGACAGTATCTGACATTAAAATTTGAAAGCGTCCTTGATCTTTCAATGTAAAATTTTTGAAAAGATAATATTTATTTAATGCCCAGGTTTAGTACTTTTGTTCTCTGAACTGGTACCTTAACTTTATGATATTTTGGTAGCAGAGCCCACAATACCGCTGTGGACTGTGATGTTTGTATGTATGTATGTAATGGATTTGTTGTGTTTCCTTTCTTGAAAGTTTTGTGATTACTGCAACAGGAATGGGAATAGGAAGGATTACAGTAGAAGCTCCTTGAGTAGGGAAAAAAGGAAAAAGAGGGCAGAGGACATGAAGAATGATGTGGGATGTGGGGTTGGGCTGGCAGCATGGCCGCTGAGCAGAGCAGAAAGAACAGGCTTCTCATAAGCTGCCTGGTTAGTGACAGGACCTAACAGAGAGCTCCGACCTTCTTAGGAGTTTCCTACTTTGTCAAATCTTAGGCAGGAGAATTCAAGAGATCTTTAGAGATAATCAGTCTGTGCATCTCCTCCTGGCATACCTCCAAGTCACTCAAGGGACATGAAGAATTGGTATTCTAAGGTGAAGAATCAAAGAGTATTTTAATTTATTTTATTTAAAGATTTTTATTTATTTATTTAAGAAAGAAAGAGAGCACAAGTGGTGGAGAGGGGCAGAAGGAGAGGGAGAAGCAGACTCCCTCCGAGCAGGAAGGCTGACATGGGGTTTGATCCCAGGACCCTAAGATCATGACCTGAGCTGAAAAAAGATGCTTAACTGATTAAGCCACCCAGGTACCCCCAGAATCAAAGAGTATTTTAATTAAACCACATATTGATGTAGAGTATACTTTCTGAACTACTTTCTTGATATATTCTTTATGAAAGAGAATAATGGCAGAGATTTAAACTCCAGAATTTGACAAAAGTCACCTTGAAACCAATTTTGGCATGAGGTTGAGAAATTGGAAAATGAAGTAGAAAGAATTAAATAAACAGCATGTAATAAAGAAGGTGGGAGTTCCCCCATGAACATACACATTTCCTTTCCTATTACTTACTTATTCTCTTGGATCTTAAATCCCACTCTTATGGTAAAGTCAGAGATGAAAAAGTTGCCCTGATATTATCATGTAAAGCCCACTGGCCAGAAGGCAAATACTTATCCCTGAGAAGTCCATATAAACAAAGAGCAAGGGTGATGAGTGACTGGAGCATGATTTTATTCTTACTGCCTCCAAGGGATTAAAGGGCTTCATTAAACATCTCTGGGACAGAGCTGGAGATTATAACAAATTTTCTCTAGGAACCTTTTCAAAAAAATTCATACATTTGGAGTTTGTTATCTAAAAAGAACACCTAATGAAGCTGATAATAAACCCTGATTGTTCCTATAGGGCAATAAATTCACTTGGGCCTTAACGTGTTTCCTTATTTTGCAAGAAATATTTGTTCTCCTTGTGTGTGCTATTACAAAAAGTAGGAGAAAACTTGAGTACAAAAGTATTAAGCAGGTAGCAAAGGGACACACACCAGTTAAAAGTAGAAGTTTTATGTGAATGAGACTCTGAGGTATTAGCAAAAAGAAGAAGAAGAAGAAGAAGAAGAAGAAGAAGAAGAAGAAGAAGAAGAAGAAGAAGAAGGAGGAGGAGGAGGAGGAGGAGGAGGAGGAGGAGGAGGAGGAGGAGGAGGAGGAGGACGAGGAGGACGAGGAGGACGAGGAGGAGAAGGAAGAAGACGACCAAGAAAAATGTAAGGCTGACAACATCAAGTGTTGGTGAAGTTGTTGAGCTACAAGATTCTCAGACATGGCTAATGGAATTGTAGTTTTGTGTATTTATCCACTTTGGAGGGCATTTTGGTAGAATCAGGTATATCTGAAATGGTGTATGTTGAGAAATTCAAGAATTCCAGGAGGAGGATCTTGAGAAATAGGAAATCATGTCAATAACTAAACCCTATCAGGTAGTCATGTCTTCCTAATCAGTGTTCATGGAAAATCATGCAGGCAGAGTGTTCCCTGTGTAATTCATAACGCCATTATACCAGCTTAGATGTAGCATGGCATTATAGTCACTGTCTTTTTCTTTAAAGATTTTATTTATTTATTCATGAGAGACACAGAGAGAGGCAGAGACATAGACAGAGGGAGAAGCAGCTGTGGACCCTGGGATCATGACCTGAGCCAAAGGCAGATGCTCAATCACTGAGCCTACCAGGTGCTCCTATAGTTACTGTCTTGATTTTAGAGTTAGATCTAAGTTCTCTCTTGGTCCTGATATTCAATTAATAGGTGTTTGTCCTCAGGTCAATTACCTAATATTTATTTCTTAGTTTCCTTATCTGTAAAAAATGGCAGTGATAGTAATATCTACGTTACAGGGATCCCTGGGTGGCGTAGCGGTTTAGCACCTGCCTTTGGCCCAGGGCGCGATCCTGGAGACCCGGGATCGAATCCCACGTTGGGCTCCCGGTGCATGGAGCCTGCTTCTCCTTCTGTCTATGTCTCTGCCTCTCTCTCTCTCTCTGTGTGTGTGTGTGTGACTATCATAAATAAATAAAAATAAAAAAATTAAAAAAATATCTACGTTACAGACTTGTTACAGGAATTATTTTAGAAAATTTATGTAGAGCATTTATCTAGTAAAGTGCCTAGACCAAAGTACTCAGCAAATATAGTTATGTAGCTAAAGCAATTAAATCGTTATTATACAGGCCTGCCCAGACAAGCTACTTAAACATTTTAACTACTCTTTTTTTTTTTTTTCTCAAAAGAATATATCTCTATTGTCTCTAGAAGGCAAAATCACCCCCTAGCATTTGGACTCCCCTCAGGAACAAGGTATGGCTTCTGAAGGAAGCAGTATGAACAGAAGATGGCATTCTCAGCCACATTGAGAGACAGTACCCTTAGTTGAAGATGGGACAGGGTGCCTGGGTGAGCATCTAACTCTTGATTTGAGCTTAAGTCATGATCTCAGGGTCCTGGGATCAAGCTCCATATCATCAGGTTCCGCACTGAGCATGGAGTCGGCGTGAGATTCTCTCTCTCCCTCTCCTGTCTCTCTACCCTGTTTGAGCTTTCTAAATTAGATAGATAGATAGATAGATAGATAGATAGATAGATAGATAGATAGATAATCTTTAAAAAGAAAAGAAAACTTTGTCCTTAAAAGAAAAAAAAAAAGACTGGACAATTCCTACAGTGTCCATGAAGCTGGCACTTGCTGTGGGGTCTGGACTTTAGTCATTGGACACCATCAGGGAAGTGAAAGAGTTACAGAATTTCTCCTTCACCCCTGTGCACAACTCTTTAAGGAAAAGTCTAGAGCTAATAGGTGAGTAGAGAGGATGATGATGTTGGTGGTGATCATTGTAGACCTCAGTACATGCCAGGCACTGTTGCCAGTGCTTGACTATACAACACCCCTTTTTATCCTCACAGCAGCCTTACAATGTAAGTACTATTAGTGTCCTTATTTTAGAGACAGGGTAATTGAGGGACACCAAGGAGCAATAACTTGCTCATGGTGACACAGTTATTGAACGACAGAGCTGGCCTATACACATAGATGCACTGGCTCCAGGTCCCCATGTTCTTAATTCCCAGCTATGGGTATAAAATCCAAGAACCTGAGTGGAGGTTAAAGTCATGTATCCTTCATGGGAACCCACTACATTATTTGGGGAAATAGTACTTCAACCTGAAATTTAAATGAGATAAATTGATTACATTGAGCCTAACTTGTGTTTGAATAAGGTTACTTTTTCAGTATTACACATCCAGCTTCCTGATGCAAGCATGCAAATAAATGTTGCAGTAGTTTATTTTTTTCATAAATTTACTTATTTGAGAGAGAGACAGTGAGAGAGCACAAGCAGGGGGAGAGGCGGAGGGAGAGGGAGAAGCAAGCTCTTACCTGAGCAGGGAGTCCAATGCGGGGCTCGAGTCCAGGCCTCTAGGATCAGGACCTGAGCCAAAGGCGTCTAGACACTTAGCACACTGAGCCACCCAGGCACCCCTGTTGTAGTAGTTTAAGCTCAAGCTTTAATAGGCAAATCTTATTCTGATACTGCTATTTTCTGAAAGACCATAGTCTGTCTCCGTTCTTTTACATGTACAAAATAATAATTATTATTTTAGAAAGCTGAGCTATCCAGAAGCTAAATCTACAGTTTATTTTTTTAAATAATCACTTTAAGCAGGCTCTTGCAAACCACTTTGCTGAGAAGATCTACTCACACACTGATATTACCGATAGTGTGCTCATAGATTCTTGCTGTTTTGTGCTACTCAGTGCTCCCAACTGCTACTCGGAGTGTACAATTTCCATTGATTCCCTAGAGAGAATTGCCAGCAAGTTGGCTTCCCAGAAGTACAGAAGGAAAACCCTAGAAATAGATCTTTGGCTGATGCAAGAGTTAAAATAATGCTGAAAATGGGGTGAATAGTAAGTCCTATTTGGATAAAACTGCCGGAAAATAGAAGCAAAGGATCTTAAGACAGGTCAAGACCACTCTCTACCAAGAATGGTATGTAATATTATCTGATGATGAAAATGCATGTATTTCCTTTCTCCATGCCTGCTAAGTTATGCAGGATTGAAGGGTTTGGGGGAATAGGGAAGTTACCCAGACGAAGGCTGAATAGTGCCAGGAACGGGGGAATGCACAGTTCCAGAGATCAGGACATAGATTCTGTGGCCAAACACACCGTTTTGCAACTGTGTATGCTTACAAGCGAAATAATGGCTTTCCATTAGTTTGAATGAATAACCCTGACAATATGTGTTTAAAAGGCCTTGTTTTAAATGAATTGAGGTTATTTGTTAAGCTGAAACACTTAGAAAATCACTTTTAATAACGTGACATGGGGCAAATTAGTGTTCCTGTCCCTATGCCAGATTTCTGATTTTTGTTCTGTCTCTGTGAGGAAAACCCAATACTAAGCCCCCTGATGCTTAGATATTTGCGATTGAGGAGGAAGGGGGTTCTCAAGACCACATCCGTTTGGGAATGTGTGCAACTGGTAAGATATTGAAAATGTATTATATCAACTGATATTATCTAGATCAAGTAAAGAGTAAACAGTTAGTGGTTCATATTCTTTCCTCTCAAGGTAAAAGGTAATGATTTTTTTATTGACTCATGGGAAATTTAACATTTATTTATATTTGTCATGAACATGGCCCAATTGCCAATGTTTCATTTACATTTGCCTATGAAAAGTTTGGGTTTAGAGAAATATGTAGCTTTTAAAATAGGTTAATAGTTTTCTATGTGATTTCTATCCTCACAGTTATACTTAGGAACCCTTTGCTCATTCTCAAATTAGTTAAGTAATCACATTTTTCTTAGTTTCAGTGCTAGTGATCTGATGGTGGTGCTTTCAGTTTTTACACGTAGTTCTTGAGATCCCATCCTCTACCATGCTTATTTAAAACTAGATGTTTAGGTCACATCTTAAAACTATACTTGTTGAATTCAGTTAGGGAGAGTGTTAATCCAGCTTTTAACAATGGCTGCCATAAGCATCTTCATTCCGGGTGGTGTGCTTTTCTTTTTTTTTTTTTTTCTTTTTAACACAATCTGCATCTTTAAGTACTTTCCTGAGACAGTCTTTAACCTTTTCAGACATTCTCTAAGAAAACCAATCTATTTTAAACCCCAGAGAAATATCACAGAGCATTTAGAGATTATGCTTCTTAGGTGATATGTTATCACCAATATTTTTCACCAGGTAGCTGTAGTTAAAAAAATGTCACAGTGCTAAATATTGGTCATATTAGTGCCTTTTCTGTGCGTTACTCTCTGTCCCCTTAATAATATGAATTCTTAACTCTTGTCTGTCAGACCACTGAATGCATTTGTTTGCATTACCACTAACCACTACAACAATGTCTCCTGAAATCAGAACAGCCTGCCACTCAGACCACAAACTCCTGCACCCCCATAACCAATATCACACACAGAAGTAAGCACAGCCTTTGTCCTCCACAACAATTGAATGAGCACAAGAAAAATTTAAAAACTAAAACAACATTGGACTTTCTCATGCTGTAAAACAAAGGTCTTAACGCGAAGAACTGTTCTGCATAGGATGGGAAATAGATGTCTTATCGAGAAGTTTCAATTATGGAAAAATCAGCATTATTATCACAATAAGCCTAACAAAAAATTTTGTTTGGAGAACATTGTTCACTGCACTTTTACTTTAAACCTTTAATAAATTATGGGTGTGACCCATAATTACACCCATAAGGGGTAACAATGGGTCCATACTGCCTATAATTATACCCTAGAACATCATGTCTAGAAAAAAGATTTAATCCATATGAATAAAAAGTATTGAAACAGAAATGACCTGATACTCTCAGCCACATAATCCACACTGAAGACTCAAAAGTTTATATACAGAAATTGCATTTATAACATTCCAGGGTTATTGGACATGTTTATCCTTAAATTAATTCTATACTACAATATGAATTGATTTATTCTCAGCAAATGGTTTAGCTGCCATAATCCAAAGCTGACATTTAAAAGCAAAAGAAAAATGGAAATTTGGGTGAGCATTACTATAATGTAAGGAGCAATTATTATGTGTCAGTCTCTGGACTAGAAGATTCTTTCCTATCTCTTGCTCTCCCTGGGCAAATCTGGTCTGCAGCTTTCCTTACACAATACTTCCATTACAATGTTCAGTGCCCTTGAGTGTGGGAACATACTGTATTTGTCTCCTTATTTTATTTAAAACATGTGACAAGTGGGTGGATGAGTTAGCAAATCTCAGGTATCAGTTACCTGTGTGTGAGTTATGTAAGGCTACCCATCCCGGATCAAGTCATTTCTAAAAGCTCTTTGAAGACAGTCACTTTGTCCAAGAGGTGAATGGCTATGGCAGATGATGTGACAATAGATGTGATATCAGCAGGAAGTTCCAGATGAGATTCTTCTCACGTAATAGAGCCACTGGGGAAGAGTCCTTTGTCTCCCTCAGCATTCGTGCTCAGAAGTGCACAGTTGAGGAAATCACCACACGTTCTTCCAAGGAAAAGGAAAGCAGGATTTAGTTCCTATCTTTTCATGGACATGTTTGCCCCTGGAAGGTCTCCATGGTACCCCAATGGATTTCAAAGATACAGACAAATGTACAAATGTGTTGGCATATATGGTCTCTTTATGCAAATGCACCATGGTTTGGATTTGGAGGGCCCCCAGATGAAGATACAGATGTGAGTAAAGATGCACTGGCAGCATACAGAGGTCTGCCTAAAAGAGCCCCAGACTGCTTTATGCTGCAATTCTCTTTAAGTTGGACAAAGATTCTATTCTTGATCAGTTTTACTCAGGCTTTTCCGAATTCTCTTTTCAAGTAGATCCTGACATTTTGAATTCTGTGGTCATCTGTGCACTGTTCGATTTTAGCAAGAATCCTGCTTAGTCAACTTACCAGAATCCCCTATCTTTGCTATCTGGTCACCTTGAAAATTCGATTGGGTTCCTCATCCTCCACCTTCTGGTTTAGCCAGAATCCCCTTGATACTACTGATATATCCTCTCAGTATTTTCCATCCCTGATCCCACACATGCACACCCTGCTTCTTGGCTATAAACCTCTGCTTTTTTGTTATATTTGGAGTTGAGCCCAATCTCTCCCCCACAGGAACCCACATTGGAGTAGTCCCTCCATCTATTGTGATAGATCCTCTTGAGTAAAGTTTGCTCTTATATTTTTTCAGAAAATCTTTTTTAAAGAGTATTTATTTATTTGAGAGAGAGAGAGAGCAAGAGCAAGTGGGGGAAGGGGCAGAGGAAGAGAACCTCAAGCAGACTCCCTGCTGAATCTGGAGCCTGATGTGGGGCTTTATTCCAGGACCCATGAGATCATGAGCTGAGCTGAGATCAGGAGTCCCAAACTTAACTGACTGAGCCACCCAGGTGTCCCTCTTCAGGAAATCTTCTTAGGGAGAGTATATTTGACAGAATCAACCAAATTACTATACACCCAGTCTCCCATCCCTCATGATAACGGACTTTCTGAAAAGGTGCATGCAAAGAACCTGATTATCTGTGAAGGCTCTGTGGGTTGTAGGCAGGTATTGGAAGTGATTGGAAGGTACTGAGCTCATATTCTGGACTTAACCCAATAGATACACATACACACACACAGAGGAGGAATCGAGAGAGAGAGAGAGATTCTGAGCCCATGAAATTTAACATTTTTGTAGAAGTTGAACTTTTCCCCTGTTTATTTTCTTCTCTTTGAAAAATACACATGTGAACACCAACAAATTCTGAATTGTCCTTTACATATTAGGGCCATTTGAGTTCAAAGACTAGAATAAGCCTCCGATCTGCAGTGGAGACATACCAGATTTGACTGCAAAATGTCACATGAAAGAAAAGGAGTTTGGAAGGATCTCTTGTCATCAAGTAGGGCCAAGTGCTTTGTTTACTTACTTGCATCCATGCAGGAAGCCTGATGTGGGACTTGATCCCAGGACCCCGGGATCATGCCCTGAGCTAAAGGCAGACGCTCAACCGCTGAGCTACTTGGGCTTCCCGAATTGTTTATTTTTAAGTGTTGAATTTTGAGTCTATCATATATTCTAGATACCACTTCTTATCAAATATGTGGTTTGCAAATACTGTGCCCTATTCTGTAGTGTGTCTTTTTATCCTCTTTGCATCAGCTTTCACGGGACAGGTTTTTAATTTTGATGAGGTCTAATTTCATTTTGGACCAAATAAATTTAATTTTGAAGAGGTCCATTTTTCTCATCAAAAGTCATGCCTTTAGGATCAAGTCTGACACTGTTTCCTAGTCCTAGAGAGCAAATATTATATATTTACATTTTACATTTAAGTCTGTGATCCACTTGGAGTCAATTTTTGTATAAGGTGTGAGGTTAAGGTTCACTTTTTTTTCACTATGGATGCCCAGACCTGCAGCATGATTTGTTGATAGGTCTCTCTGTATTAGTTTGCTTGAGTTTCTATAACAAAACACCGTGGACTGAGGTGAGGGCTTAAACAACAGACATCTAATGTGGGAAGTTGAAAAGCAGTCAAAATCAACTGAAACCAATTCAGCTCCTGGTGACAGCCCTCTTTGTGACTTGAAGACAGCAGCCTTCTCACCGTCCTCACATGGTAGAAGGACTGTGATCTCTCTTTCTTCTTTTAAAGCTGCTATCTAATTATAGGGATCCTCACCTCATGACCTCATCTAACCCTAAATACTTCCCAAAGGCCCCATCTCCAAAAATACGTTGATAGGACTTCAACATGTAAATCGTGGGGGGAAAGGGACACAATTCAGTCCATAACACTACCTTAACCCTGTTGAATTGTTTGTGCAACTTTGCAAATAGTCTTTGGCCACATTTTGGGGGGACTTTTGGGTTCTCCACTCTGTTTCATTGATCTATGTAGATCTCGCTCTCTCCATACGGCATCACTTTGGCAAATTGGCTAAGGAAGCTGTATAATAGCTTTTAATATCTATAAACTGATCCCTCCTGCTTTATTCTTCTGTCTCAAGATTGTTTCAACTATCTCAGGTTCTGTTCCTTTTTTGTATGCATTTTATAATAAGCTTGTTTATGTCTATCAAAACCTGCTGGGATTGCTTTGATCTATAGAATTGCATTGATCTATAGATCAATTTGGGAAAAATTGACATCTTTACCACTTGAATTATCCTATCCACTAACACAGTATGTGTCTTTATATATGCAGAGATTTTTTTATTCCTTTCTCAATATTTTGTAATTTTCAGCATACAGATCTTGTATATATTAGGTTAAGTTGATACCTAGCATTTAATTTCCTTTGGAGTATTCGTAAATGTTTTTAATTTTGCTTTCTACATGCTCATTGTTAGTATATAGAAATGTGATTGAATTTTATGTGCTGATCTTATATCCTGAGATGTCACTGAGGTCACTGACTAGCTCTGGGAAGGTTTTTTCTTGTTTTGCTTCTTTGTTTTCGAGTTTCTTTTTTAGATTCCTCAGGATTTTTTATGTAGACAATTATGTCATCTTCAAATAGAGACAACTTTATATCTTTCTGTATCATTTGTATGCCTTTTGTTTCAGTTTCTTGCCATATTGCAGTAACTAGAACTTCTACTACTGTGTTGAATAACAGTGGTTAGAGTGTCCATGCATGTCTGCTTCCCAATCTTAGAGACAAAATCTTTCACCAATAAGTATGACGTTAAGTGGAGTTTTTTGGTAGATATAATTGTCAAGGAAGTTTCTTCTCTTTCTCTTTTACAGAATTTTGGATTTTTTGTTACATTTTTTATAATGAATGGGTGCTAGATATTGTCAAATGCTTTTTCTGTATCTATTGATATAATCATATGGCTTTTCCTCTTTTGCTCATTCCTATTATGGATAACATTGATTTTTAAAAGTTGAACCCATCTTGCATACCTGAAATACCACTTGGTCACATTTTCTAATTGTTATTACACATTGTTAGATTTGATATGATAAAATTTTGTTGATTTTAACATCTAAATTCAGGAAAGATATTCATTTATACTTTTTTTTTCTTTTGGTAATGTCTGTGTCTAATTTTGATAACAGGATATCACTAGCCTCAAAAAACTGAACTGAGAAATGCCTCTTCTATTTTCTGGAAGGAATTGTGTAATATTGGTGTTAAATTTTTAAATATTTGATCAAAGTCTCTAATGACATCATCTTGACATGGAGGCTTTTTTTCAGGAGTTTTTAAAATAAACATTCAATTTCTATAATGGAATATGGAATATATTTATAGATATGCATATAGAATATAGAATACAGTTACAGAACAATATGGGTTATTTATTTCATCATGACTGGATTTGGTATTTTATACTTTTCAAGGAACTGGTCCATTTCTACTGTATTTTGTATTTCTTCTATAATATGTATTTTCAATTTATGACTGATAATTTGATCGTTATGTAATGTCTTCTTTGTCTCTAACAATTTTCTTTGCTCTGGTATCTTTATTTGATACTTGTATAGCCACTCCTGGATTTGTCCCCTTTATTTTCCCATTTATTTCACTTTCAACATACTTATGCCACTGAATCTTAGGTGGATTTATAATAGCATGTAAATATTTGGGTCTATTTTTTTGTTCATTTTATTACTGTCTTTTGAGTGGTGTAAGTAGAGCATTTACATTTAAAGTAATTACTGATGTAGTAAGGTTTAACTCTGGCATTTTATTATTTGTTTTCCTTTTGTTTCTTCTGCTTCTTCTCCTGTTTTTCTTTTTTGTTTGTTTGTTTACTTTCCACTAGGTTGTTTGAACATATTTTAGGATTCTATCTTTACTTATTTCATAGTGTTTTTAAGTATATTACATGTGTAATTTTTTTAGTGGTTGCTCTAGGTATTACAAGATGCATGCATAACTTATCATGGTCTACTGGTATAGACATTTTACCACTCTGAGTGAAGTACAGAAATCTTATATGCATTTAAGTAACTATATCCTCCCATTTTTTAAATATAAGTTTTTCAAGGTTTTCCCCAATATACATTGAGTACCACATCAGGCAGTGTTTTAATTTTTGTTTCAATCACCAGATATGATTTAAAAAATTCATATGAAGTATATTTACTCCTATGTATATTAATTCTGATCTTCAGCTTCCTTTCTGAATTTCTAAGCCTTCTACTATCATTTTCTTTCTGTGTAGAGAACTTCCCTTAAACATTCTTTAAGAGTGTATTCACTAGGGGATCCCTGGGTGGCTCACCGGTTTAGCGCCTGCCTTTGGCCCAAGGTGCAATTGTGGAGTCCTGGGATCGAGTCCCACATCGGGCTCCCGGCATGGAGACTGCTTTTCCCTCCTCCTGTGTCTCTGCCTCTCTCTCTCTCTGTCTATCATAAATAAATTAATTAATTTAAAAAAAAAGTATATTCACTAGCATCACATTCTCTGGGTTTTCATTTGTTGAGGATGTCTTTATTTTTCTTTCAGTTCTTTTTTCTAAAGGTTTTACTTATTTATTTGAGAGAGTAAGGAAGAGGAGCAGAGAGTGTACTGAGTACTCAGTACTCTGTACTGAGCACAGAGCCTGACATGGGCTCCATCTGACAACACTGAGATCATGACTGGAGCCAAAATCAAGTCAGACATCTAACCAACTGAGCCACCCAGGAACCCCTTTCCCTTTATTTCTGAAGGATATTTTAATGGGGCATAGAATTCACATTAATAGTCCCATGTTTTTTTGGTATTTGAAAAATGTTTTGCCACCTTCTCATCTCTACTGTTTCAGATTAGTAATCAACACCCATTTGAACTGGTGTTGCCCTGTAAGTTTCTATAAAGCTACTTTCAATATTTTTTCTTTGTTTTTAGCTTCCAGAAGTTTAATGATGATGTGTTTTGATATGGTTTTCTTTGGATTTATCCTCTTTGGATTTATTCAGATTCTCGAATCTATAGGTTTGCATCTCTTACCAAATTTGGTAGATTTCCAGACACTATTTCTTTGAATACTTTTTTAATCCCATGATCTCTCCTCTTCTTATCCAACTCTGATGAAATAAATTTTAGCTCCACAAAGCCCTAAGCCTCTGCTCATCTTTTTTTCTGTTTCCTCTCTGGGGGAGGGGAAAAATTGGACAAATTCTATTTACTTATCTTCAAGTGCACTGACTCTAAGCTCTGTTATCTCCAGTCTGCCATTGAGCCCATCCTGTGAGTTGCTTTTTGCTTTGTTTTGTATTTGGTTGTTATGCTTTGTTTTGTATTTGGTTGTTATATTTTTCAGTTTTTTTACTTTCCATTTGGTTCTTTTTTTTTCTTTTTATAACTCTGTTTGCTGAAGAAGATAGGAGGTTCAGGCTCTTATCTATTGTTATTTTAGGAGGTGCTGTCTAGATGTTGTATGAGGACAGGATGACCACCTGTGCAAACATTAAGTATTGACTCACACTTGCCTCATTAGGAAGTTGAGCTCCACTTGACCCTGCTGATATCTCTTCTTTCCATTTGGAGCACTACCTCACATTACTTCTTTGATTCAATCAGCTCCCCATTGAGTGCCAATACCATGGGAGGGGGGAGGAGAGAGGAACAAAGAGCTGACTCACCTGCCTTGCTACTGCACAGTACGAGCATAAGTTCAGTCCTTTACTGGGCCCCAAGGATGCCAGGCTCAGAGAGAGGGAAAATTGGAGTGAAACTAGCCCAATTGTTTACCATCTCACTTGGCCTCATTTATAATGGTCAGAGGTAGAGAATCATCTCCCCACTGGGCTCTGCTGATATTAAGGTGAGGGAAAAGGTGTCCTGCCTGACCAGCCCTGCCTCTAGTCATCTTATTAATTCTTTTTGTTACTAGATAGAATTGGAGGTTCAGCTTGGTGCTAGATCCCATTTGGGGATCCTGGCAGAGGAATCTGTGCTCACTTGATTACACAGAATGGGAAGTGAAAGATCAGCTTCCAAAAAAAAAAGAAAGATCAGCTTCCTGCTTGGCCCCACCAACAGTACTAGATGATGGGATAGGAGCTCAGTGCCTATTTGTAGAGGGGAATAGTGATAGAATGCAGTTTCCATTGGTATTTGAATGAATATGTGTAGGGAGGTGGGAGTTATTGCCAAGAAGATTTTCTGTTGATAGGTCACTCTTTCTCTGTTCTTTGGTTGGGAGGAACAGACTTTTCTCAAAGGTGTTTAGGGTTTGTTTTTGTTTTGAGGGGAGGTTTTTTGTTGTTGTTGCCAGTTCTGGATGGAGGCTCCTGCAGGTCTTGTACAGGATATATGGAAGCAAAAAGAAAACCAAGGGAACTCACCACATAGCATAATGTTTCTCATGTCCAAGGACCCTAGGTAGTCCACCTTCTCACCTTTTGGAGTCTTCTATGCTTGTTGGTATGTCACGTCCAACATTTTTAGTTGTAAAGAGGAGGATTGGGAATTATGCACTGCTCTATTTTGTTGCAATGAGAAATCCTTACCAGTGTCCTTTTAACAACATGATTTGATTTCCTTTTATCTCCCACATTATATCCCCACTATGCTTCCTCTCACTCATTTCCCCCCAGGCACAGTGGCCTCCTCACTATTGCTCCAACATGCTAAGGAAGCCCTTATCGCTGGGCCTTTCTGGTTGCTGTATCCTCTGGCTAAAGTAATCTTCCTCTCTGTAACTAGACGTCCCTCTGATCTCTGTTTAAATAATTCCTCCTAGGCAAGGTCTTCCCTAAGGGCCCTTCATAAAACAGCGACCCTCATCCCTGCATTTGGGGTTCCCCTTTATCCTGCTTTATTTGGATCCATAGCAATCACCACCATCGGATATGTTACTTCCTTGCTTGTTATCTGTCTCTTCTACTAGAATAAAGGAAAGGACTTTGGTCTCCTTTGTTTTTCATGATATTAGTTCAACGAATGAATAAATGAGATATAAAGTCTTTCTCATTCTCAAATTAAAAACTGAAGTAGATACTGAAGTGTAGAGAGATAATTGGCCTGCATAAGATTAGCTTCTTAGAGGAAGAATATTGCCCTGCATGCATAAAAAATGGGATTCTTTTCCAACTCCTGCTTTACGGGGATCAGTCAACTGACGGAACAATCACAAGCTGATTGTGTTGAAAATGTAGCTCTGATGGCTGTCCATGGTGTGCCAGACTACGATGTTGAATGTCCACAGCTTCCCCAGACAGCAAAAGCCTGTGTCAACTTCCCTGCTCAAGCCATGCTGGAACACCAAGAGGAAGCTATTTGCCTGGGGAAATTCATACCATTTCTCAGGCACATGTTTGATTGTTCAATGTCAATACTCAAGGATCTAAGTGCTACATAATCTTCATTACTTTATAATTATATTTCAATTTCAAAAGTGTTCCTTCTATTTGTTTTCAGGGAATCTCTTTTGAAACTTGTCAAGTAATTAGTTGATCAGCTTACCTTTAAGCATCAAGTGGTATTTTATCTTAATCTAAGATGTCTTTAATAACAAGGTATCAGTGATGTGATAATTCAATTCAGAACCTCCAGAGACTGACTTACATTATATTCGTCATACAAAAGCAGAGACTTACTCAAGTGGAATGCGAATATCTGTGTTCAGTTATATTTAGCACTTGTAATAAACTGTGAATTGAAGACATAACAAGTACTTCTAAACATAATATGTATAATCTATGAAAATAAAATATAATAGCTATGAAACACCATAATACAATTATTTCATGATATAGTTTACCTTTTTACCTTAGGGTTTCAAGACTTACAGCCAAATTTCATTTAAAAATATAGCAATCAATTCATTTGAGGTGTCTGTAGGAACCACATCTTCTGTACCCTTTCAAATGGACTTTATATTTTTCTCTTTTTTTCTCTCTCTCCTTTTATCCCTCTATCCATCCCTCCTTTCTTTCTCTTTTTTATTTTGTTCTTTCAATCTTTCATTCTTTCTGTCTCCTAAACTCCTTAAACATTGTAAAACATCTTAAAACTTTCTTAAACTCTTAAATATCTTCTCTTATGCACCACTTTTATTATATAATATACTTATGATAATATGCAGTAAATGTTATAAATATTGTTATAAATATTTTTTAAATCAGCAATACCAAACAATAGGATATCTTTATAGATATCTAATTGGGCCTTGTAGGTTTTAAGGATTGAATGAACATTCTCATATGTTGCATGTGATAATTTTATCACAAGATAAAATTGATATATATCTGATATACCTGATAAGTCACCCTCTACAGAGCCTGTTCAAGCTTATGATATATACTAAAATATACGGATTGCTTTTTTTTTCCCCATCCAGAATGTCTGAGGTATTCTTGCTATGTGTATGTTTCAGCGAGAGGTGTGTAAGATTGGTATTTGGACAAATATTTGACTAAAATCCCCCATTACTATTAAAATGCAAGACTTAAGAAGTGCCTGGGTGACTCAGTTGGTTAAGCGTCTGCCTTCAGCTTGGGTCATGATCTTGGGGTTCTAGGATTGGGCTCCCCACTCATCAGGCAGCCTGGCTCTCCCTCTACCTCTGCCCCTCCCTTCCTCCTGGCTCCTGCTCACTCTCTCACTCTCTTTCAAATAAATAAATAAAATCTTTCTTTAAAAAAAAATGCAGAATTTGAAAGTTATTGCTAGAATCAGAACTACTTCTTAGTACTGCTGAGTGACAGAGACTTCGAAGAAATTGTGTAAAACACAAGGAAAAGAGCATTGCTCAGAGGTAGAAAAGCCTAAATGCATAGACTGAAGAGCTAGGATATCTGTGTTCAACTCCAGCACCCTGATTTACTGTACCAGGACCTCAGACAAGTCATTTATCTGTGTAAGCTTTCCTTATGTATAAAGATAAAATGACAAGAGCACCTACTTTATGGATTGGTATGAGGTTTAAATGTGTTAGTCTTCAAAAGCACTTGGGACAGTGCTTGTCACATGAGTGTTAGCTATTAGTATTTCTGAGCAGAAGTCAACACTATAATGCCACAGTGTCCACAATCCAGGAGACCTCAGTTCCATGACCTTACAGTCATGCCTTCTTGTGGCACAACAGAATTAGAATCAAAGGCTACTTTAGAAAGGTCAAGGAAGGGTATGGCATCTCAGCTGTATCATTTTTCAGTAACAGGGCTAATCTGGAATCTGCATCATGGCATTTCTTTATAGAGTCTTATCAGGAATTTTTTTTTTTTTTTACTTATATACTCATTCAAAACATACTTATTCTACTGCACTAAGGTAGGGTCTGTAGGAAAATCCAGGATGTAATAGATTCTACCTTTAAAGGTTTATGGCTAGTATTAGAGGAAAAAACTAGAATGGTAAAAATATACATGGACAGATGAACAGATAGGTGAATAAAGATCAGTTCTTAATATTTCTATCAGCCTAATCTAAGACTGAACAATTTTACTGCTATTTACTTCTTAAGAAGTTCTCAGGAATATTTACTTATCTTTTTTAAATGAGTGATCAATTTGAACCCTCCATATTTCTAATTGTCTTTTTATGTCTAATAAAAACTAGCTGCTTTAATAAAACTAGCTGTTTGCTTCTCAGTGGATGTATTTTGCTAAATCGAGCCTCTACATTTGACTGGCAGTGTGGAACAGGTGAGCCTTTGCTTCTGCAAGCACTCTATTGCCTGCCATCCCACAGTTTGAGTCTTTCCAGGATTAGTGGTAGAGGGCCCACCGTGTCCCCCTAAACTGCCCCCTCCTGGCTTCACCCTTGTTCAGTTTCAGACAGTAGATAGCAATTGACTGGGTCCTAATGCACACATCACCAAAACGCTTTAGTCACCAATCTGTAGATTATTAGAGATGCTGGCAGCTGAAGACATTGTGTTTATCGGCTGGGTGGGAGAGAGGGGGCGGTCTCTGCCGGCAGCTATATTTGCTATTTTTTGCCTAATGTTTAAATGGAAGAAAATTCCCTTGCAGTTTCTTTTTTTCCAACACAGCACTTTCCTTTACCCTCCTGTCCCTTTTATTTCTCTGCCCTGATGTCTGCTGTCTCTGAGGTCCCCTGCCCTGTTTCTGCCCCAGTTGGTTGGGCACTGCCTCCAGCGCAAATGAAGTCGAGCAGGCCTCCCGGGGCTTGGCACATGGCACAAGAAGGCAATAGGGTTTTTTTCCCCCCTTTCTTTCTTTGTAACTCTTAATGATCTTTTCTTTGTAACTCCCATCCCCAATTATGTTCTCAAAAGGCAAAGTCTATGCATATGTACACAACCGAGAGACAGTCTTCTCCTTGTTTTTCTTATGATTGCGCCTGTGAATAAAACCCTGAAATTATCAATTGGATAATAGGGCAATGTAGCTCTTCCAAATGGTTGGGTTAAATTGGCTGTGGTTTCAAGTAGTATTATCATTAATAATAATAGTAATAACCCTCCCACCAGTCGAATATTCACTCACACATAATAGCATACAAGCCCCCAGCTCAGGAAGTATCCGGGGGAGGGCTGTCTGGACAGAAGCCTCTAGACGACGACGACGACACAGAAGATGCCTGGATGGATTGTCCATGGCAAGCTCCCATCTACTCCCTCACTGCAGTTCCACCACCGCCTTTCCCTGTCTTTCATGACCCCTTCCCTTCCCTCCCAGACAGTATTTATTATCTCTAGCCTCATTTATCGCTTTACAGTACTGCCTTGGATGGTTATTGATCTTTTAATGTGCGTCCTGTCCCTTATATTTTTATCTTTCTGCTTCACCCAGTTCCCGCCTTCTACTCCTACAAGATTCAGGCCTAGGGAAGGTAGCTATTGTCTCTCAAACTTCTTAAGTGTCTTAATTAACTCAGAGAGCTCCCTTTTTATACTCCCACCAAGGTAGGATCCACACATGTGAAAGCACTACATACAGTTTGTCACTCCTGCTGACCCAATTACTGATATGACCAACATTTCCTGGGCTCTGATTTTGTGCCAAGTAGCAGACTGAGCCCTTTGAGAACATTATCTGAAAATCCTTTGTTATGTTATGAATCCTTGTTAATTCTATGAGATGGGTAGTATTTCTACCCCATTACAGATGTTGTAATGCAAGTTCAACGAGGTGAAGCCAATTCCTCAAGGTCATACACCAGTCATTTTCAGAGCTGATCCAAACCACAGTTCTTAACCATCCCAGTATTGTGATGATAACGGTAAAAGGAGTTTGTGGGGTCCATCCTCTCCTGACAGGTGCTGTCACATGCCTTGTGTAATTCTATCCTTTGAGCCTGAAAAGAAGAAGAAAATAGGACAAATTATGAAGGGGAAAATGACCCCATATATCAAGGAGTCAGAAATAATTCTAGGATTGCACAAGTAGCAGGACAACCATTGCATTGTGGCCCACCATTAACGGCGAAGGTTGTTTGAAGAACTGTGGAAGAAACACAAGCCGTTGTCTTTTTATGATGTTTAATTCAGTAGGTGAAAGGATATTAGTTCAGAATGTTGCACTCACTGGCCCTGTAGTGCACAGAGCTGGCTGAGGAGGGAACAGAAAGAGCTTTCCCTTCCCATGGCTCAGTTTCTTTTATTCATCTATTGAGCCTGGCACAGCCCCCCTTCTGAACTTGGCTCTGCATGGCCATGGGAATTCTCTCAAGTCCCAGCAAACTACTTCTAAGCCAAAGTATTTCATTAAACAATATTTATCTTTGTCTCCTCACGACAACACTTTCTTCCTATGTGTTTTGCTTCGCGGGCACATCATAAAACGTTTGGAACCATCTTCAACCATAATCGTTTCCTGCACCTTCTAGTTTTAATATTACAGATCCTTGGTTCTAAACACTTTCCTGGTATTTATCACAGCACTTTTGGGAATTTCATTCTTAAAGCTTCCTTTGTATTGTTACCTTCGGGGGTGCTCTACTGTCAGTTGATTATGCAAACTGCGTTTGTTTGGGGCCTATTGTTTAATGATGAGGGAATTGATCCTTTAGCAATTACCCACTTATTGGGGCCAACCAAGGTCAGGGTTATTGCCGGAATTTTTTTTAAATGCTGGTAAGATCGAACCAATAAGAACTCCTTGCCTGTCATCTTCCCTTAGATATTAAGTGATTGAAATTAAATAAAATATGATTGTGCCATTTTTGGTGATTGACAATATCCTTCTCTAAGTCCTCATTACTTCCCTATTGTTTTTTCAGGTCTCCTTTTGTTTTCTTGGCATTGCTGGGTTTTCAGTGCTTGGTTGCAGCATCCATTTTGCTAGGATTTTTCTTCTTTCTCCTCTTCTGCAGATGCACTCCATCATGCAGCCAGGGGAGACTGATGTGACTTACCTTTCACATTTCCTCCTTTCCCTGGTGATGAGGGATTTGTTGACATTTTCTGCAAACCCTGTTGCTATTATGAATCGGAAACTAGATTTCAAGCTCCAGCACGCTCAGAGTTAAGCTGCATTGAAAAGGTGGGAAAAAAAATAAATGGGAAAAACTTAAAGATTTAGAATAAGAGACCATTTGTAACAATGATACAGTTCCATCCCCCAAACATCATACCGTGAGATTTTTCTTTCAGAACTTTCTGAAACTAGTCCCTTTTGCTTCCTAACCTGCTGACTGTGATCCCTGCTAATAAATATATCACTATTATTATTGTAATCATTATGGTACTTAACATCTAGTTAGTTATACTTGAAAGAAAACCCTTTGCACATAGGGAAACATGCCTCCTAAACTTTCACCGTATGGCATCTTTGTGGTTCTGAAACAGAAATGAAACCAGTTACTTAGAATTCCTTTGTGTATATCTGCCAACATCCAAATTTCACAATTTTGGAGAATTGGATGCTCTTTAAAGTATCACCTAAATTATAGTGTGTTATATTCCAAGTTGACAATTCTTCTGTCTCTATTAAAAAAAGAGAGAGAGAGATCTATCTATCAGCCAACTTAAAAACATACTGTGCAGACACCAAAGTGAATGCAGAGGCTAAATGAGGATCTTCATCTTCATACCCGGGTGTGAACATGGCTAAACTGCGTGATTCTATGTTCATGTAAACTAACCACACACACACACACACACACACACACACACACACACACACACTGATGCCCTTCATGAAGGGTTTAGCCTGTTTTCTGCCACTGAGTTTAGGATATTTTCAGACTTGTCCAAACGTTTGATTTTTGTAATTATTGTTGGGATTTTTTTTTTATCTTGCTCTACATGGAAAATAAAATTGTGATTTAGATAGTTTGGTCCCAGCGGTCCTGTCTGCGCTCAGCAAATGGTTCCATGTCACTCCCTGCATCACAATATGGGAGCCACCGAGCTTGGCGGCAGCTAATCCTCTGAGCCTGTTAATAAGCTTAGGAGCACGTTCATTGAAGGCTGACGCGTTAGGCACAAACAGGGAGAAAATATCTACTGGGGGAAGCTGAATTGGTTTTAATCATCTGCTAATCACCAGTAATGAGACCTACTCTGGGGAAGAAAAGAAAAACAGATAGTCGGAGGGAGGTTTTGTTCTTCACAGCAGAGTAACAGGGAATGAGAGGGCAGCTGTTATTAGGAGAGAAAGGATGGAAAGAAAGAAGGGATTTGGCCAGAGCAGATGAAGCGTCCTGTGCAGCGCTCCGTTTTGTTAGCTGAGTGTTTTTCATTCAGTCTCAGGAACTTCAGATGCTGTGGGATCCCTGACAGCCCACCTCTAAGATATTGCTTCTTGAAGAAAGAAACTTCCCCCGTCATCTCCCCCTTTGCATTTGCTTCTCTAGCATTCTACCGTAGCACTTGACAGAGTATCTGAGTTTCAGGCGAGAAGAAAAGGAAATGGCAAGAGGAGCTCTGGATTGGGACCAAAAGACAAAGGTTGTGTGCAGGGGAGGGGGTCTGGGCAGAGAGCGGGGTGAGGGCATTGAGATTCCTTATCCCAAGGGGAATGCCTGAGCGTCCAGAAAGCAAGAATCCACTGCAAAATGACCAGACCTAGAGGAATTGGATAGACAACGATCTTTTTAAGTCCTACGCTCCGTGATTCGGGAAACTCAATGGCAATTATGACTTTGCTGCCATTTTGGATGGAGCCATTCGTAGACTTTTCCTTCAAAGATTCAAATGCTTGCAATTGGTAATAATATAGCTATTTTTAAGGTGTGTATTAGAAATGCTGCTCTACATCGGACCAGTGTTCTCCATGAGAGGTTAAAAATAGACTCCCTTGAATAATAGTTCTGGAACAATCGATACTTATGACTGAACTATTAATATAGCTTCCCTGGCCATAATTGACTCTTCTCTCTCCAAACATTCCTATATGCTGGGCCAGAGTGAAAACCCCAAAGCAAGTGTCTGTGGTGCCCCAAACCTCTGTTCCCAACTCAAAAATCTCTGTCAGCTCTCAGTACCCTCCACGTTGAAATCTAAGCCCTGTCCCTGGATGCAAATTTCATGGCCTTCTGGCCCAATTCTTTCCCTCCAGTGCCATGGTCTAGACCTCTGCCCATGACTGCTCTGCTTCGGCCATCACTAAGGCTAACTCTGTAGGCTGGCCTTCCCCCTCAATTTTCATGAGCACTGTACACTCTTTCCATACCCTTTGCTGACTGCCATTTCCATTAATTTTACCAAAGTTTAATAGTTTGTGGGGAAACCTAACCTAAATCCTCTGTCCCCTTCTCTCTGGGCTCTTGAAACAATTTGTTTCCCAATATCCTGTGGCTCTAATCATATTCTCTGGATTCATGTCAATTTCTGTATAAGTTTCTACAACTCCAGGGACAGCAGCATTCTTCATTGCATCCTAGACACCATCTAAGACCGGCCTGTATGGAATAAATTCTTCATGTGTTGAAACATAATGAATTTTAAGACCTTTATCAGGTGAAATCAAGTGAAGATTTTAGCATTTTGTAAATATATAATTAAATAGTTAGTTGCTATTGAGGGTGGAAGAAACAAGACAAATTTGAATGTTCATATTTATTTTTATTTAGGCACTTGAATTCATTATTCCAGCCACTGGCAATGAGTCAGGGGTGGGGAACAGCAGAGTTAAACCATAAAATGTATTTTGGAGAAAAATCAATAAAGCAAAGCTGGTGGAGAGCACTCACTGAATATCTGAGTCATCATTTCATAAAACTCTGTGTAGTTCCAAGAAGTGCTGAGCCCTTCCTAGCTAAGAGAATGCCCAGTCTCTTTGTTGGGGGAGGCCACAGTCGTAGAAGAAATGAACAAGATGTAAACAAATTGGTAGCAATCCGGTGCTGTAATACAACATGGACCTGCAAATATCTTGGGGAGGCACAACTCATTCTGCTGAGGGAACCTGCTAAGCGAGAGCTCAAGAGAAGTGACATAGAAGTCATAACCCTGAAGGCAAGAGACTTCCAGGAGAAGAAAGGTAGGACTTCCAAAATGAGGGAAGGTAGAGGCATCAGGAGATCAAAGCAATCCATGTGTTTTCTAGGGGAATGTTGAATAGTCTGGTGAGGATATAGCAAGTTTGTAAGACCATAGTCAAAAATTCAAAGAAGTAGATATGGACACAATATTAGGTTCTACCTTTGAGCCTTGTGATGAGCAAATCAAGTGAGAAGAAAGATACAAGAGCAAGTGTGCCTTCCATTCTGATCACTGCCCATGTTTGCCACTGTGGATTTTATGTTCTAAGACCTGAAAGTCCATTTGAGTGTCATTCCATCAAAGAGCTAGCTCGTGGTTCTCCTTAAGTGTGCAACACAGATTTGGGCACAGAATGAGCACTAAACCTTTATGTGATAATCATCATCATCATCATCATCATCATCATCATTTATGTCCAGTACTAAGTAAAGTTGAAAAGGCAATTAGCTAAATCCCTTTACTTGAAAGAAAAAAATTGTGGTCCAGTGACAGAAAGTAGTTTATCGGAGATAATTGTAGTGATACCTTTTACTAGGATAAAACATTTCAAAAGGCTTTGATATCTCTTTTCTCAGCCTTAGACAACATGAAGTAGGAACTGGAGCTGCTATCATCCTCAGTGGAAGATGATGTGCCCAATACCCACTGCCAATCAGAGGCAGAGAAAGAATTTATTTATTTATTTATTTTTAATTTTTATTTATTTATGATAGTCACAGAGAGAGAGAGAGAGAGAGAGAGAGAGAGGCAGAGACACAGGCAGAGGGAGAAGCAGGCTCCATGCACCGGGAGCCTGACGTGGGATTCGATCCCAGGTCTCCAGGATCGCGCCCTGGGCCAAAGGCAGGAGCTAAACCGCTGCGCCACCCAGGGATCCCAGAGAAAGAATTTAAATGCAGGACCTGCCCTAGCTATCCTACCTCCTTCAGTCAATAGATCTGCATCCATTCATCAATTGAAAAATGAGTCCTGGGGCACCTAAGTGGCTCAGCTGGTTAAGCATCTCCCTTTAGCTCAGGTCATGATCCCATGGTCCTGCTTCTCCTTCTCCCTCTCCCTCTGCCCCTCCCTCTGGCTAATGTTCTCTCTCACTCACTCTCACTCTATCATAAATAAATAAATAAATAAATAAATAAATAAATAAATCTTTCTTTAAAAATTAAAAATAAATTTTAAAGAAGAAAGATGAGTCTTATTTAAGCCTCCTATTCATGCCATCCTTATTTCAGTTTTTAAAGAGTGTTAGGTGACATGAAACTGAGCATTTGAAATGCTTGTTAGGTGGGCAACATTTCTCTGTTGTGAAATAATGGGTTGGCCAAAATACTTGATTTACTTTTAGTGACAGTACAGAGAGTTATCTGTATTTATTTTAATGACAGCATCAGTATGAGACTTCCAAACCCGTATGGTATAGCTCCTAGCACATTTATACTGCAGATTTGGGAACTGAATCTGGAGACATGAAGTGACTTTCCCAAAGTCACACAGCAAGCATTTAGAAAATTCTATCCAAGCTTTCCTCCTTACACTATACCACCTTACCTGCATAGGAAGAGATAAAGGACAATAGAGGATGCTAATTGCAAAAAGAGCTGTGCTAATAGAGCAATGAAGGAGATGCAGTAAGATACACACTCCCCGTTCTGCAGGAAGAGCATCTTGAAGGAGGAAAAATGGAAATGTCCGCAGTACCTTCAAATTCTAATCTGAAAGAAATTGGCTAGGAAAACTCAGGATTTAGAAACCAAGACCTGTGATTTAGTGCTTATATCAACCACGTTCCTGTGTGTGGTCCTTAAATGTCTCTAGCCTCAGTTTATACTTCCGTAAAATGGTGATTAAAATAATGACTGCCCTGTCTACTTATACTGGGCTGTGGTGAAGGTGTGATGTAATCCTCTAAAGAGCATCCTAAAAGTGAGCCTGAGCCAGGATCAGGTGGTAGAAAGGCTGAAGTGAGCTCAGGGGCTAACCTCTGATGACAGATGAGCAGGGAACAAGATGTGGTGGAATTCTGCCCACAGCAGAAAGACTCACAGAGAGGCCCTTGGTTGAGATGGTACTGGGGTTAGTAGGCCTATGGCCAAAGGGTAAACTCAGGGCAGAGGGGCCAGGTCTGCCAGACTGAGGATTGGGCCTTTACCCTGCAAGCTATGAGGTATCTTGGGACAGCTTAAACTGGAGAAGTTCAGGTCTTTAGAAAGATCTCTTGGGGGGGGGGGGTGCAACCCCGGTGGCCCGGTGGTTTAGCACCATCTTCAGTGATCCTGGAGACCCAGGATCGAGTCCCATGTCGGGTTCCCTACATGGAGCCTGCTCTACCTCTCTCTCTCTCTCACTCTCAATCTGTCATGAGTAAATAAATAAAATCCTTAAAAATAAAAAAAGAAAGATCTCTCGGGCAACAGTGTCAACAGTGAATATCAAGAGGCGCTAGAGGCAAGGCAGTGGCTAGGAGGCTTGATGGGGATTCCTCTTGAGCCAGTGCCTGTGGAAACAGAAGGAAGTTGGGAAAATCAAGAGCAATTAAGGAGTCTGTGTGTGCAGATGTGCTGAGTGATAGGATCCAGCTTTCTGGTTAAAACAATTGGCAGGATAATGGCACTTCTATTGAGTTGGAAGAATGGGTTGGATGTAAGCAGGAACTAAGTTGTGGATGCGTAGGTGTGGGAGGACAGCACACTTTTGAAGAGAATGGACCTTGAGATCAAGAACATACGGTTTTCAATCTTGGCCTCAGTACTTTCTGGGCATGTATGAAATCATACTGAGAAGCCTGGAATGTAATAAGTACCACAGGATGATGAAAATGGTGATGGTGGAGATGGTGGTGATGGCAGTGGTCAGTGCTGGCATAGTCATCCAGGTAAGTGTTCCAGAAGAGAGCTCTAAGTAGCTTATAGTATACAAAGCATATGGATAAAGATGCAAATATTGAAAAGAATTAAGATTCTTTAAAAGTAATCCCTAACTCAAATTTACAACCTCCACATTGAGTCGCACACTCCACCAACTGAGCCAGCCAGGGACTCCTGAAAATACAGAAAAGAACTAAATCACCACATACATCATTAGGAGGGAAATTGGAGAAGACATGGCAGAAAAGATGTTCACTTTGAGATAAGGTGGCAATGGCATAAGACCAGAATCAATTTTTGAGTAAAACATGATGAACAGCAGTTTCCCATCTCAAGTGTACCCTACATGAGGGCATGGACTGTATCATGGTTGTCTTTGTATTGCTATTGGCATAGGTGCTAAACAGAAGTTTTCTGAGGACTTGAACACCATCTCCTATTTCCTATGAGCCACATTAATGGCCTCCACACATCTCCAATATTCTAGTCTCTATACCTTGGTATCCAGAAATTAGAACTCTTAAATCAGTAATTCTCACACTTTTTCATTACACTTCCTGCCCTAGGACTCATGGAACCCTTCACAGCACAAATGTGGGTATGTGCATATGTATGTATGGCAGGGGGAAGGTAACAGGTGCCAGAGTGTATGAGTGTATATGTGTTTGATGGGTGGGGGTGACATATACAGGAATGGGATTATTGCCATATTTTTGAGTCCCTGGCTGGCTCAGTTGGTGGAGTGTGCAACTGTCAATGTGGAGGTCATAAATTTGAGTTAGGGATTACTTTTAAAGAATCTTAATTCTTTTCAATACAATAATGTTAAATACAATAATGCCAGTGCTGTATATAATTGGTTAATGACTAATTTGCTTTATATATTGAACATAGCCAACACACATGCATGAACACACAAAAGTATTTGGCATAATGAAACTATTTGTAGAATATGTAAAAATAAAGGTGCCCCAAGAAAGACTAAAAGCTCACCAACAAACCAGTAATAATAACGTGTGTGAGGGGGTGCTTGGGAAGATGTACGTCAATAGGTAGGGGTTCTGCTACTCGCATTCTCCTTGGAATTTAGGAGTTCTTTGGGGTCCTTTTACAAATACCTCTACCATCCTTACTCAAGTGATAGAAATCCCACTTTAAGAAATTTAGAAATTAAGAGATTCAAGCTTGAGGTTCTCCTACTGAGGAAACATATGGGTACTACCTTGCTAGATCAAGCATAGAATCATGGAATCAAGGGCCCAGAAAGTGTGAGCAGACCATGCCATCTATTCCCTGACTTCTAGGGTACCTAAATAGTCTCTGGTTTGCTTTGGTAGGAAGGTCATGTAACATAAAGCAGAAAACAGATTTTAGAGCCAAATGCATGAAATCCCAGAAAAGGAACTGTATATCAACAGGCAGGTGTTTATCCTCTCTGAATTTCATTTCCCTTTTTATTGAACAAATGCCGAAACATCAACATCTAGCCCCTTTTGTCCTGGGAGTCCAAAGTGAAATGACTTATGTGCAGCATCTTATACAATGTACATGATGGAGGACGTATTCAGTAATTTCCCCTTTATTCTTCCTATCTGAGCTAGGTATAGTGAGAAACCAAATGGTTGGTTGATGTTGCATGAATTCAAAAGATCTATGCCATTCAATTACTAGAGGCATGTGTGTTTCTATAAGTCTATAGTCAGGACAAGATCCCGTTATGCTGCAGTAACAAAATAACCCTGAAATCAATGGCTTACTGCAATGAAAGTTCATTTTTTTTCTCATAGAACATATGTCTAATCGTGTCAGCTCTCCTCAGTTACTATAGATCTCAGGGAATTAGGAATCTCTCACCTGGTAGCTGGACCAGGTGAATCCCAGGCCTTGCATTCTCCCTCAGCAGAAGAGAAAGCTGGAGGTACACACACAAGCCCTAAAATGTGGGGACTCAAAATTAACACACGTCATTTCCACTCGCCTAGTTGCATGGACCCACCAGACTGCAGGGAGACTGGAAAAATGGAAGAGTCCATGGATATTTGGTGAGCAGTAAATGTCTCTGCCCAAGTTACAGGACGGCATAAGGCATTGAGCTGGAAGTGCAGACATCGTCCACTGAACCTTAAATTAGGACATTTATGTGTTTTCCCATCCCATTCACAACTTTTTATACTACAAAATGTATTTTAAGCTCAGCTCACAGTAAAAGGAAGTTTTTGGAGCGTACACAATCAGCTTGCTCACTTTGCTGGGCTTTGAATAAAAATAGTAACTTGCTTCTGAGGCTCTGTATCCCTCTGAACCTTTTGGGGCCACCCGGGAAGAATTCCCCCACAGGGACCGTTGACCATAGTGTCCTCCACTTCCCCTTGGCTCCCCATCCTCTCCTTTCTTTTCCTCTTTCACTATTAGCACATCTGCCCCCACATTTTATCTTTCTGTCTGCCAGGCTGATTAACATACTTTGACAGATTAAAAGGCTAAGGTCAAACCAACAAACCCCTAAAGAAATACTGCTAATTATCGTCATGTGTTTTTTAAATACTTTGCTCTTCAAAGAATTTAACAAGGAATAAAATTCAACTTCGTATCCCAAGGGGTCGTTTTAATATCATTTTTTTTAAATGCCCTTAGCTTTCTGTGTTCTGGGTTGTAGGAGAGCAATGAACTGATCCCTGGGGTTGGTGGTGGTCAGCTGCACTTCAGAAGAGCTTCTTTCTACAGTGGCACATGAAGTGGCAAGCAGAGTCTTGTGATACTGCACTAAACCAGTCCAGGGAGAGATGAGACAGCTTTAGCATCCATACGTAATGCCCAGCGTGAACACCGGGACAGGAAGTGTAGCTAACAGCCCAAAAGGCACTACTGTTCAGTGGTTCCACTGGGGTGCTGCCATGCCTGGGTGTGAATCCCAGTCTCACCCTTTGTGAGCTGGGATTCAGCTGGCTCATGCTTTATTCTCTCCACGCCTCAGTTTGCTGATCTCTAAAATGGGGACTTGTGAACTCATCAAGTCGCTGTGAAAATGAAGATGCACAAATGCAGAAACGTGCCTGGCACTATCAAAGGGTTCACCACCACTATTCCCCGCCCTGATATTTTCCACCTTCATGTCTCCACAGAGTGGCTGGCCTCTCTGACGCTCCAAAGCAAAACTCACTTTTGTTGTCATTTCTAAAGAGACAGTCATCTGACTGAGGGGTATGCAAAGGCAACATTGCCAGACCTCGTACTCTGTAGGTGACTCCACAGACAGTGGACGTGGCCCACAGACAGTGCTCATTAGAGGCATTGTCACTCAGGCTCAGGTCCTGTAGGGAGCTGTACCTGGGACCATGGGGGTGGTGATGGCAACGTTCCATCTCTTCAGCCTTTTTAAAAAATCAGTTTAGAAAATGATAATGGAGTTGGGTGGATTGTGGCTGCCCCTCACACGTCTGTGATGAGCTGTGCCTTGTTACCCGGTGGCTTCTGGCAGGGTGAGGCCTGGCTCAGAGGAGCCTGAGAGGAAGCCGGGGCAGGCGGGGCCTTGTGACGAGACTGAGGGGCAAGAGGAAGGAGCGACAGCACTAAGTTCAAAAGCTAATTATTCAACATCCTTTGGCAGACAAGAACAGGATAGCCTCCAAGTAAGAGGCATCTAATAGCTCCAGAAGTCTCCAGTGAAGTGTTCACGACAGGTAAAAGGCCAAATTACCAGATCAAGTGGCCACATTATCAAAAATTATTCTATTGATTTCAGTGAGGTGTGTTTTCCCTGAGATGATTACCACCATCTAAAATCTCCTTTCCCGCTGATTTGGAGCATGCAGCACAGCCTCTGAGTTTCAAGTCGTTCAAGATGCGTAGGCATATGTGGGTAAGCACGGGTCGGCCTGCTGTGAGTGTCTAGTTAGCGCCAGCTCAGAGAGGGAGGCAGGCAGGCCGCCAGGGTTCCCAGGGTCCGGGCCTTTGTGTATGTTGAGAAATTTGGGGTACTGAGTGTCATCTGCACAGGGAATGTTCCCAGCTCCGGATTTCCTGGGACACTTCCGACAAGGGAACCGACTTCAGGGAACTGCCCCGTGCATCCCTCGGGGCCTCCCAGACCCATCTGGTCATGGCTGGGAAGCAGAAGGGCAAAGCACTTCCCTCCGCACCTTATGAGCCCCATAAAGATGCATCTGGGTCAAAATTTGAGGGATATGGGGGAACGGGTAATAGAGGAGCTTCTAATTCCATTTAGATTTTCGACTACTCTATTTTTAAGGAGGATAATGAGAAAAAAAAGCATTTTTAAAATGAGGTATAATTGACATATAAAATTGTATTCATTTCTGGCGTACAGCATAGTGATTTGATATAGGTAGATAGTACACCATGATCACCGCAATGTTTCGTTTTAACATCCGGAGAAAAAGAACAAGCACCCGTCTACGCGAAAACCAGAAGAGAATCTGCATCTTCTGCAAAAGAAGTGCATCTTCTTTTTAAGAGAGTAAAATGTTCCCCCTAGCATTTTGCCTATAACGGCATTTGAATAGTTGGGCTGGGCTGTTCCCCAGGAATGATGTCTTTGGGGGTGCAGTAATGGGTAGAAGATTTCCACCCCCCAGGGGATAAAAAGTATAATGAATTCAGTGTCTGTCATCCCTCCCTGTAGCATCAGAACTCTTCCCCTAATTTCCTGGCTACTGTTCTAGGAGTCACAGTTGGTTAATGCAAAACCAGGCTGATACAGGGCGTCTTGCAGTTTTTGCTTGAACTAGAGCCAAAAGAAAGCGTCTTCTGGTGTTGGTGAACTTCCACCTCGCATGGGTCCAGGGAGTGCTATTGTGTCCTTGAATAAAAGCACCAAGGCGGCAGTGCGTTGAACTTTAAGCCAATTATTCCTGCATTTGCTCACCATCGGATGCCTCCTACTTCCTGGGACTCCTTGGGCTGATGCTGAACATATTCAAATCCTCCCCTAAAAGGTTTAGTCTAGGTTGCTTCTTCAGTACTGTTTGAACATTAAATATGCAAATAATCATCATTACACTTCCAACAATTACACATGTTTGCGAGCACCGTGTCAAGTGCTGGCAGCAGAGCAATCATTTGTAAAGACAAATATTCCATTCCAAGAGATGTCATGCTGCTTAGAAGATTCTTTTTTGTATTAGTAGCCACACTGCTGCTTCCTAAAGTGTGCAAATGAACGAGACGGCGCTGCCAATAGCTGCCAGGCCCTTCCCCTCGGCAGAGCAGGTGCCAATCACCCGTCGCAAGCGGCCGGGACCCGGGAGCCTGTCTGGTGTGGACAGAGGAGGCCCTTGCAGAGGCAGGTGCTCCCTGGGTCCCTTCTCTCTCCTGCGGCCCCTCCCCAGCCATCCCTCCTCTCAGAGGGGGCCTTGGGCCCACAGAATATTTTAATTCCTGATTTCTGACTATATTATCATGTGTTTGTGGGAGAGGAATTGTCGTTTGTAGCTTGGAGGTGACGCACTGGAGCTGCCTGAAACCACAGGCCGTGGGTCACAGCGGGGGGCCTGCGTTCTTTTCTTGGCGGGTTTTTTATCTCTCCTCCCTTCCCCCCCTTCCCCTCCCTTCCCTTTGCTCTCTGCTCGGCCCCTCCCGCTCCTTCACGTAGTTCTGGATAATTGTCACCGTTTACTTTTATCACATCCAAAGTGGCGGATTAGAGGGGCCTGGGCTTGAGTTGGGACTAATCTTGCCTTCTCCCAAAGTCAGAAAATCCCAAGTCTTGCAGGGCCCAATTGATAACCCTTGTGCTTCTTTTCCATGAAAGACGGATGGCTCTGGCAAGCTTGGGAGACTGCAGATAATGGGATTGACTTGGTAGTTAAATCTCAGTGAACCAGGACAGCATAAGTAATTAGTGAATTGGATCCATCCTGGGGTGCTAATGATGGCTAAGTCTGCCCCCACGCCATTCTGGAAACGGCAAGAGGCACATCCATCTCGCACAGATAAAAACCAAAGGGACACTGCTCACAGACACCGTTTATTCCTTCTTTAGTGCACAATTTATCCTAGAAGGGGAAAAAAAAAATCTAATTTTCCTTGAGTGATACCCAGAAGACCAAGTGACCACGCTCCCACCAGAGTTCATTTTGATCACAATACTGCTGCTGTTTTTAATTAAGAAAGGCTAATTAAGAGAAACTCTACATTTATCTTCTTATCTACTTGTCGGCACAGACTCTCAGACATTACCCATATTTGTTTACGATTTGGTTACCGGCTTTCTAGCAGTGAGCCAGGGAGGATTCTTGGGTTATAGCTAGGTTTGCGCATTATATGAATTTCAAAAGGATAAGAGCTGAGCAGCTAACCACAGTAGTAACTTGGAGCCTATCAGATCCTGGTTTGCACGCGCGCGCACGCATGCACAGAAATGCGTACGTATATATTCATACGTATTTACATACATGCATACATACATACATAGTTTACATATATATCTTTGGATTATCCATGATGTATCTTTGTATTCCTCCTCAAATAATTCAAGTCTAAGGCGCCTGTGCACAGACTGGCCTTCTCCCATTTTTCTTCTTACACAGAGTGACGGCACTTTATGAGGATAATTTAGATAAATGTCTTTTCATGGAGTTCACTTATCCTTCCAGCAAACATGATCGACAAAGAGCCACAAAAGACAAATGACATTGCATTTTGATCAAACGTATGCTCTGTCAATGGACAAGATTTCCAGGTGGGCATCTCCCTTCCCTTCTTCTCCCTTTCCCATATGATTCTATCGACATCCCCAACACCTACAAATGTGCACAACACTCACCTCTGTGGAAGCACGCATCTGTGGAGGGACTCTAAGGAATTACGAAATGAAATTGTGGAGCAAATGCATGTCGTCTCAAAAGTTAGCAGGCATCAAATGTGCCAGCCTGTCACTTTTTTTATATGGCTCAGTCAGAACTAAATGTGACGGACTGTGAGCCTCCTTGACTCAGCTCTGTCGTGGCAAAGGGGTGTGAAAGCCAAAAAGCAAGCGCTGCCTCTTTGGTCCACTTCAGTCCATGTCTTCTGGAGGGATTGCCTGTCTGGGAACCTTCCCTTTGGGCAGCCCATGGAAGTTCTAACCGAGAACGAGAGAAGCCACAGTAACTGGTTAATAAGAAGCTTGCTTGTAACCAAGTTACCTCTCCACTCCCTCCACCAACCCAATTATTTTTGGTTTGCATGCGAGGTTTCTTTCTGTGATTCCTGGTTTTCACACTGACTGACTTTTCAGAAGGCATGTTTGTGTACGTGGACCAGGCACACGCACATCAGCACATTATCATATCAAGGCTGATTTCCCCGAAACCTTTCTTAATATTTAATATTTGAGGAGAAAGCTGATTAGGCCAGCACTCCATTTCTTCCTCACAATCTGTCACTGATTAGAAGGTATTTAGACTAATGTTGGATGGAGGGGGGGCAAGGTCTCACTGAGGAGAATGTGCATGGGGAGAAATTTAGTCTCTTCCTGGAACCCAGTAAGTTCTGATTTTTTTTTTCTTTGATATGAATTTTCCAAAGTTTCGGTCTAACAAAAACTTGACCTCTGTGTTCAAACCAGACCAGCATGGATTTGTATTCGTGGTTCAGATGTTGTCTGTCTGCCTTTGAGCTGAGGGTTTATGTTGATGGTATGATTTTGCTCAGAAGTAATCTCTTGTATGGTGTTGAATGTGCTTGGGTAATAGTCATATGGGTATTGCAGAAAACAGTTTTGTCCACTAAGCAATATACAGTTTTATTCCAGGCCTATTTTTGTTATTTTAATACTTTCCTGCCTATCCCAAGGAGGAATGTAGACTGATTTTTAAAAAAACTCTTTGGGGGCACCTGGGTGGCTCATTGGTTGAGCATCTGCCTTTGGTTCAGGTCGTGATCTGGGGCTCCTGGGATCAAGTCTCACATCGGGCTCCCCGCAGGGAGCCTGCTTCTCCCTCTGCCTGTGTCTCTGCCTCTCACTCTGTGTCTCTCATGAATAAGTAAATAAAACCACTCTTTTCCCTGATACCATCTCTCATGGAAGTGCATAGTCCTGCTGCTCATCATACCACCACAGTAAAATTACAATATGTATCTTACAATGACTTTGGAAGAACTACTTACGTGGCAAAAAAAAAAACAAAAAAAGAAAACAAAACAAAACAAAAACTTACTTTTTAATCTTTTAAAAAAGAACTATATATCCAGAGGCCTTGAACTGAGAAAAAAAAAATTCATCTCTTCTGGGAAAAGCGGCACTTTGATAAGGTATTTTTTTGAGGAGCATACATATGTCCATATTATGTAAGAAAACTCTTTCTATTAAAAAAAGTTGTAAGTTATTGAATGCAAGTATGTATTTACGTATTAGGGATAAGGGGGTAAGATGGTAGGTGTTTCTATCTGCTTACCTGGGTATGAATCCCAGCCTCATTACCCATTAGCTGTGTCTCATTGGGCAGGTTTCTACACCTCTCTGTGGCTCCATTTCCTCTTCCATAAGGTGGGTGTAACAATAATACTAATACTGAATCTTGTACAATTAAATCAGTTTATCCATGGAAAGTGCTTTAATAACACCTAGCATTAAGCATTAAAAAAAATAAGTGGCTGTTTTTACTGAAGTTGTAGCTTATTTTTTTAATTAATTAATTTATTTATGATAGACATAGAGAGAGAGAGAGGCAGAGACACAGGCAGAGGGAGAAGCAGGCTCCATGCCGGGAGCCCGACGTGGGACTCGATCCCGGGACTCCAGGATGGTGCCCTGGGCCAGAAGCAGGCACTAAACCAGTGAGCCACCCAGGGATCCCCGAAGTTGTAGCTTATTAATAAAGGTGAGTTTTACTTTTTCTCCTGCATAAAGGATTTTATGCTTCTACCAAAACTCTGGTGACTTCTGAGATTTTCACAGGACAAAGAAAGAAGAAATATCATACAGGTAATTTTCATGCAGCAATGCTGTTGGCTCTTTTCAAAACATGATCCTTCCAAGGAGTTGGAACTCCTGACAGTTCAGTCTGTGTGATGGTCAGCCCTTCATCCCCATCACCCCAGTGCAATGCTTTGCTCATAATGTTCATTTAATGTCTATTCAGGAGAGGATGACTTCTAGACATAGACCTCCCCCTCTAGAATCAGAAGATGAGTAATACATGCGATGATGATATGAGCCTTGATGAAATACGCTTTTCAATGAAGCTGTGGAATGAATGATATTAGAAAATGCAACTCCTCCTCATGTGGGACTCATCGTGAATAAATTACCTAATTTCATATAGCATTAATTGTGGGATTATGGTTAATAAATAAAGATTATGATAATATTACTTTAGGACAGTTAGAAATTGGGGCGGCTGGGTGGCTCAGTCAGCTAAGCATACAACCCTGGATTTAGGCTCAGGTCATGATCTCAGGGTCCTGAGACTGAGCCCTGTGTTGGGCTCCATGCTGCGTGTGGACCCTGCTTAGGATTCTCTCTCTCTCTTTCTCCCTTTGCCCCTCCTTCCTCACACCCTCACACTGGCTCTCTCTCTTTCTGCCTCTCTAAAAACAAAAACAAAAAACACGAGTTGGAAATTAATGATGAGCGTGGATGGAAGGTAATGTCTTAGATGCAAATCTAGTGTTTGTATTTTAATTGTTTCTACTTCCTTTCTCCCCTGGCCACTAATAACATTTCCTACTTTTCTTTGTAGATTAATCTGCACAGTAATAAAAAATGTTGTGTATTTTGAAATCTTAGGGGGGAGGTGTTTAATAGAATCTTAAACATCTTTCGCTGCAATGATTGCTTTGCTACCACAATGCATTCTTTTTCAATGTTGACCTTCATCATGGGAGAGTCTCCACTCGCTTGGTTGTAATGCAGCAGTGATTACGTTGGCATTTGAACTTCCCCAGCCATATATAAATGGAGAGTTCCTTTACTCCATGAGAAAATGGAGTCTTTAAATGGAATCCTGGCAGGTGGAATAGCCACACTCTCTGAGGAGTAGGGTTACATGGGCAACAGATGAAATCTATGAGGTATTCTTTCTATGAAAGAGACCAAGAGAATAGGAGAGAGAGAAAATGTGAGTGAATGATTAAATGAACTTCAGGAGCATTTTTATCTGAGAGACAAGTGTGAAAGGAGAAATAATAAATGACTCCCTGGCTTTCTAGAAAACGATTGGTATCCATTGTCTATTCTGGAAGCCATCTGATAGCCCATGCCATCTACCAATGGGCATAGAAAAGTTAACATAAAAGAAAAGGGGTCAGCTAAGTAGACAGAAGAGGCTTAGCCAAAACAAAGTGAAATGCTTCATTTCACTAAGGTTTGATTAATGGGATATTAGACACCTAAGACCGTTAAGACAAGAGCTAACTAGCCTTTAGCAAACTGTGCTGTGAATCACACTTCACACATCAAGATGTGAGGTAATGAGATTCGCAAAAAGTACTACATTTAGAAGCAGCCCCTTAAACTCGAACACACAATTCCCAAATCCTGCCAGTTGCTGGCACATTTCCACTGATGAAGTTGGAAAGGAAGCTCTGCATTTTTTTTTTTTTAGGGGTAGTTTTTGTTTGTTTGTTCCTGACCACTGATAGCATGAGCTAGCAGCTGGTGTGAGAATAAAGGAAAATATGTGTGTATTGGCAGCAGACAATTTATAACATAGCGTGATTATTCTCTCTCAGAGTCTTAAACATCAGAACTTATGGCTTAAAAAAAGAGTAATTCGCATGGACAACTTTACAACGGCGCGTTGAGGGGTTTTTGCTGTTGTTGTATGATGTGGGATTTTTTTAAAAACCTCCCCCCCACCCAGAGATTAGTGTGAATTCGTGACCAACATGATTCATAATTGATCAATCTTGAACATTTTAAATTTTTGTTAAGGATTTCACAGCCATGACAGGCCATTTTTAGCCAGGGAGCGAATGCTTGGTAAAGCTACATCTCCACCTAGTGGTGTCGGGGAACAGTTCATGACTTTGTACCCCCAGGAAACCAAGATTTTTGTCAGACTTTGCAGCCAGCGTGAAAGCCCCTGGTCGCTGTGTAGTTGAAGCACAATATTTAAAGATAACATTGTAATCTCGGGATATTTTTTCCTTCCTTTCCATTCCCACTCATTTTCCTTCCCCTCAACCCTAAAATCTGACATTATTAGCTTGCAAAATAGCTGCAAAATATTCCTCCCACTCCATTTTTTGTTCTCACACTGTGCTCAGAGACTTTGACCAAAAACTCATTTGGGTAGCAAAGGAGCATCTTTTCAAGATTCCCCCACCCGTCTCTGCTTTCTTATCCTTTGCCAGCTCACTACTTGGCAGGCATCTCCATTGCTAGAGAGCCCGAAAAGAAGTTTCTATATAGATGTCTCAAAGCTTGTTCTCCGCTGCTGGAAAGATGACTTGTGAGGCCCTCTCACCCTTTAGGTTAATGAAGGTGCCACCTCTGCACTCCCCACCTCGGATCATCCCAAACAGAGAGGCCCTAGCATCACACATTTGCACGCGGTGGCTCAGCACACTGCCTTCCCATTAAGCCCTGGCGCCTGTGCTTCAAAAGAAACAGTTTGACCACACTCATACATCTCAGGTTTGCATGATTTGAATAATCAATAAACAATTAAGAATGTTTTGCTTCCTTGATACCAAAAGGACATTTGAATCTGGTCACAGTGAAAAGGAAATGGTTTGTTTTGCTTTTAATTTGATTTGTCAGATTACAGAGCACCTGCTCCTCGGTGATGTTATGTCAGCCAATTATATAGATTCTCCTATAGCTGCTGCTGCTCGCCGTTGGAGCCATCCTTGGTTTCATCTGCACCGTGGTGAAAGCAAAAGCCAGGGCTTTTCGGCTGGTGTATGTCTAGAAAAATTAAAGCTAACTAAGAGAGTCGCTGCTTGCTAATCCCTGTAATTAAACACTACTTACAGGAAGGTATATTACACTGATTGGAGCGGTTGCTACTGTATCGGACCCAAAAATGTTTAATAATCCTACCCTGAGATGTTGAATTTTTTAGTACCTATTAATTAACACCCATTAACTTATATAGAAGGCAAAAGAAATAAATGTATTAATTGTCAGTTCGCTTCTGCTCTAACTTAACTTCTCCGTAAAGCTGGTGTTCTGGCATATGATTCCCCAAATTGCAGGAAAGCTCCATATGTAGAGAAATATATGGAAAGGGGGTTAGAACAATGGAATTCTTAGAGCATTTTTAACTTGCTCCACGTTTAGAACAAAATGTAGAGCATTCTTTGGCTCAGATGTTTGAACTCGTCAGTTGCCATCATCTGTGTTACCTTCATCAAAGATCAATCCCGTGGTGCCTCCCGACTCCCCACCCTCCGCTGTTTCCCAAAGTGCTGCATTGACAAGGAACATTCTGTCTGGTTTGGTTGTTCATGAATTCTCAGTGTTAAGCTGTTTCAATGAGAGAGAACTGTATTTGGCCTTTGTTGGGCCAGATTTGTCCGCAATTACACAGACATAACCAACACAACCTCCTTCCATGAATGTCCTTTGAATTTTCATACTTAATCGTAAGCGGCAAGTGTCCAGACGTGAAGCATTCAAACGAAGGGCACTTCAAGCTTCCACAAAAGAACCAGTCCAGAGCAAAGGAGCCAAGAACCAGACAGATTCTCTCAAAGACTGTATCACACAAAGAGAGATAGTTTTAGGTATAGGGGTAAGAAAAATGTCTTCTCGATCTTGGGTAACAACTCTTGATTATAGGCTTCTTGGAGGCATCCAGTGGCTGCATCATAGCAGAATTTGCACAAAATTCAATCCTGGGCCCGTCTGTAAGTGAAAAGGCCTCTGTAGGATGATCCAAGACAATCTAATGATGTGTGGGCATGAGAGTTTCCAACAGTGCCTACGATGGAATAAACACACACACACACACACACACACACACACAAATTGCGTCTTTTGGTCCATCGGCCTGACTTCAATGACTCCCTAAATTAACATGAACCCTACATTTAAAAATGACATTTCTTAAGTAAGAGATGAAAAGGTCACTCTACAGGTAATTTATAAGCTTGGATGTGTGGGGTTGCTTCTGGAATCTCACCATGCCTCCACTCATTGCCTGTTGATCTAAGGTGGCAGAGGGGCGAAGTACAAGCTCTGCAATCAGGCCTGCCCATGTTCCAACTCTGCTTTTGGCAGGGAGAAGACATAGAAGTTTGCTGATAATTTTTTAGATTCCAGAATTAATTATTTCCATGGTAAAAGCTTTTCCTACTTAGATGACTATTTTGGCCTCTGTGACAATGATCACACTAGTTCCTCTGTTGCCACCAGGTATCACTGTGATATGCCATCCTCCACAGGCTGGTGGGCCCTTGGTCATTATTGTGTAGTTGCTTCTGCTGACCCATAGCCCTGGCCGTGCTGTAGCAATGGCCAATGCTGGGCTCCAAGGACAAAACCCTTTTAGTACCCAAGGATATGCTCAGGCTCCCAAGGACCAGGTAACGATGAATAAGGAGCAAGGGGGCTTCCAACCTTGGCCACTCACCAGTTGGGACACCCCCATGAGGCACTGGGTTCCTGTCACCAGCTCAGAACCTCTCCCTTCACTTTTCAGAGAATATAAATTCTCCACCGTGCACTGCTTCACTCCAGGGGTACCCTCTTCCCCAGGATCCCCTCATACCAAGGGCTCTTACAAATGACAGGGCTCCAGTAAGTCAGAGGTTTCTACTTTTTCCTCTTGTTAGAACTGAGTCCTCTTTACATGATGAAAAGGACAGATTCCTCCCAAATACAAAGAAGAAAATCTCTGAGATGGTTGAAATGATTGTTTTGTTTCTTAAAAGGCTTATTCATTTATTTATTTATTTAAGAGAGAGAAAGAGCGTGAGCACAGAGGGAGAGGGAGAAGCAGACTCCTCGCTAAGCAGGGAGCTATAGGCAGGGCTTGATCCCAGGACCCCAGGATCATGACCTGAGCTGAAGGCAAACACACAACCGACTGAGCCACCCAGGTGCCCAATTGGCATGATTCTTAAAATCCTCTACCTTGTACTATATGTGCTAACTACTGTGAACCTACCTTGAAACTCATCAGTTCCTTAACAAAGATTCCATTATTCCCCTTCATGTTCATAGAACCTCCATGTCCAGGCTCTTAATCAATGGCTGGATGTTTTCATTTTCTGTAATGAAAGTAAGATCCTGACAGCAAGGCCTTCCTTGTCATATTACCTGAAATCTGGCTTTCAGCACAAAATCTGGCTTTCCAGACCTGTGCCAGAACTGGATAATGCTGGTGTAGGAAGGACTGCAGTCCTTTGAGGTCCAGGACTGGCACAGCAGGGATCCTGACATCACTCCACTGCAGGCAGCAAGCCCTGTGTTCTCAACACAGGAACACTTAAGAGAACCGACACATGCTTGATAGATGTTCTTTCTTATCAGTGGTTCCAATTCTGTCTGTTTTTAATGTGACTCCTCCTTTATATAAGGAAATTTACATCGATAAAGGGATGTCAAAGAATCAGCTGAGCAATGAACTGACATCTTTAAAAAGAAGAGCACAATTCCATGGCACACTATGGTGTCCCCACATAACAACAGCAAACCCAAACTGGAAGTGCCACAGAAAACACCAAAAGAACACATGAGCTATTTTGTGGAAATGAAAGGGAAGAGACTAAATGTATTTCCAGTACTAAGGCACTCCAGGAAGGAAGAACTGGGACCAAAAAAAAAAAAAAAAACTTATTGTCAAAAGTGTTTAAAAACTATCCACTTCACAAAATCAGGGATTTGTTCCTAAAATCCCACATTGATTTGAGTATGTCAGTGGTGGGGAGAGAAGCCTAGCTTTCTCTAAACTCAAGTGTCTTTCTGTAAGGATGGGCCCTAAAAGGAGCAAATTTTCCATTCACTACACACGAAGCTTCTAGAGCTCAGTGGAGTGGTTTAGAAAAATTAAATAAGAGAGGCCCTTCCTTCTCTTCATTCCCTAAGTAGTCCTTCAGCCCCATACAGAATTTAAAACTGTAATGTGTTTGGAATTACTGGATGCAGAGAATGAAGGGGGAAGTCCAAATTTTGTGATCCCTATCTAAGGCAAACTGTATAAGCAAACACTTGGCTTCCATTTCTGGCCACTTTCTCCAGCTCCCTCACAGAAATGCTACTGTGTCTTTCTCAGAGGTGCCAAGAGTACTTACTACATAAGTACTTCTCTAGCGATCATTTTGAAATCCCAGTGCTTAAATCATGGATATTATTCGGCCTTGGGAAATACCCTCACCAGTCCCAAATTGAATCACAGAGTCTAGAAGTGGGACATGGGGGGAAAAAAAACAACATAACACCTGTGCATTTGGCGAAAATTCTGCACTTCTCTGCTCCTGCTTGTAGACTACGTTGTGAGGAATCCCCTGCGTTCAAGTTAATGACTCATAATTGCTTATACTAAGTTTCCATGCATATTGTACTCATTTATCTCTATCCTAGTCTACATGCTTATTTAGTTAAGAGCAAATCATACTTATCCTGGTATCTCCAACAATTATGCAATATATGGCTTGGGGTAGATGTTCAGTGAGTTCTTAATGGAAATCAGACCTCAACAGCAGTGGCTCTTATTAACTCTTGAAACGTGCTACTTCATTGTGTCTTCCCTTGTGTGGGTGTCCATGCAAGGGCATGTAAAAGTGTGGGTGATGACTTTTTTAAGACTCTTTTTGGTCTTCTAAGAATCAAACAGGGATTTTGAAGTGAACCACTGACTGATGAGATTCCAGAATGAATAAATTGCCCAAATCCAAGAATGATTCAGGGGCACCTGGGTGGCTCAGTTGGTTAAGTTTCTGCATTTAGCTCAGGTCAGGATGTCAGGGTCCTGGGATCGAGCCCCAAATCGGGCTCCCTGCTCAGCAGGGTAGTGCTTCTCCCTCTCCTTCTGTGATGGCTCTTGCTCACACTCTCTCTCAAATAAATAAATAAAATCTTTAAAATAAAATTGTTGGAATCAATAGCACTAAAATTACTGAAATCTGACTGCTTGACACAATGCTAAGGGTCCTACTAAAACTCCTTTGTGACAAGAACTCAAAGGAAGTATCAGCCTAAGGAACAATTTTATGCACTCCTAAGTGTTAACATAACCATAGGTCCTCACGGGAACAGAACATCTCAGAACATGCTAACCCACCTAGAAAATATCTGACAGTTCAAACAGAACCTTATACTCCTGCCCTCTCTCAAGTTGAACATCATAATGAAATTATAAGGGGCTTTGAAGTTGTCCTTTATTATTTTTTGTTTACTTTTTTCATATTATTTCCAGACTCCCCTCTTCACTCTCCAAGGCCTCAGATTACGCCCACATCCTGCAGGCTTCCCCAGTACATTCACAAAGATTAAGTTGTAGAGAGCAGGGCTGGACCATCCTGCTACATTTCTACCATCTTCTTTATACATTCTTTTACCCAAACTTTCTCAGATCACACTGAAGAAAGGCAAGCTGCTATATTATACACAGTCCTGTAATTCTTCACTTTAGAATTATGATACATATTGCAAAGTCTGGGAGGCAGGGGAGAAACGGGGCACCTAGGGGGTGGCATATTGGAAAAGATAAGTTAAGAACCAGAGGCAGTGGAGTGCAGTGTAGTTGCAGTTGACCAGCTTATCTCCTTAACTCCTTGTTTTTTTTTTTTTTTTTTTTTTTTTTATTTATTTAGAGAGAGTGCAAGCAGGGGGAAGAGCAGAGGAGAGGGAGAATCTTAAGTAGACTCCATACTGAGCTCAGAGTCCCAGTGGGACTCGGTCTCACAACTCTGAGATCACAACCTGAGTTGAACTCAAGAGTCGAATGTTTTACCAACTGAGCCACCCAAGTGCCTCTTGACTCCTTTGGGTTTTTTTTTTTTTTTAAAGATTTTATTTATTTATCCATGAGAGACACACAGAGAGAAGCAGAGACATAGGGAGATGGAGAAGCAAGTTCCCTGCAGGAAGCCTAATGCAGGACTCGATCCCAGGACCCCAGGATCACAACCTGAGCCTAAGGCAGATGCTCAACCACTGAGCCACCCGGGCATCCCTGACTCCTTGTTTTTAAAGTGAAGATGAAAATCGTACTTGCTACTCAACTGCTGCAAAGATTAAATGAGATGATGCAGGCAGTTAGCGCTTCTTGCCACGAATGACTGAGGACACCTGGGTTGCCTCCTCCCCTCCTTCCCCTTTCCCTGCCTCTCCCTCCTTTTGTCACCCTTCCTTATCTTTGTCATTTCCTTCCTCCGTCTCAGCTTCTGATGCAGTTTGTTAAGTGGCACATGTAAAGCCATTATATGTTTACCTCTTCGATGGAAAAGGAACACTGCCATGTTTGTGCGGTGACTCAAAACTACCCCCTTACACCCTATCTAAATAGAAGCAGACACAGCCCCCAAGAAACATGGAGAGAAAGCACTTACAGAAGCTGTCGAAAGAGAAATGTTCCTACTAAGATCCCTTGATAGAAAACAGGAAATGTTTCTATCAATACTAAAACTGCACACTTGTCCTTACAGGGTGTTGGGATGGGATCACCTCAGCGTACAAGGCCCAATCATGAGAGCACACTGCATGCCAGGCATCGTGCCTCAGCTACTCCTCGCAATGACTCAGGGACTTGGCGCTGGGCCATCCTAAGAAGAGGACACTGAGAATGAGTGAGGCCAAGTGCCATGCAGACTCACCAAGGCAACCTGGGGCAGAGCTAAGTCAAAGTAGATTGGTTCGGCTCAAGACCCATCCGTTCCCATTATGTGTCTTGAAAAAGAAAGTAATATCTCACGGGGAAAAAATGTCCCATATAATTTTCTAGGCACCTGAGTATAGATTTCCTTTCCTCGGCCCACTACCATTCCAGTGATGGGGTGTGAATCTGACATCCTCACTTTAACTTGGTGGAGCCATCTTTCCAACCCGTATTGACAAACGCCAACCAGAAAAGCCAAGAGTGGCTGACTGCAAATTGTCCTTAGCCACAGTGGACTCTCATATCTATCTGGCATCTATGTTGCCTAGACAGAGATCCTGGGAGCCAGTCAACGCGGCTGGTTTCCACCATGCCTCCCTTAGACTGCTTTTTCTCTCAGCTCAGCCAACTCCTGCTACCATCCAGCTCTCGCACTGGCTCTCCTCTCAGAAATTTTTCTTCAGCCCTAATACTATAATTCTTTCTTTCCTTAATTATGGCTTGGAAACACCACACTGAGCCATGCTGCGTGTTGTGACTGTAATTCATTAACACCGGGAGGTTGTGGGAACATGTCCTCACCTCTCATCAGCAATTGGAATGTGGATTCTCTTGGTGTCTAGTTTTCCACAATCTTTATGAAGTGAAATGCAATATTAGTTTCTAAGGCTTTCCCAAGCAACTGTCTTCTAATGGGAAAACTTTAACAAAAAATATGTATCGCATGCCAAATAGCTAACCTCACTCTCATAAATATTTATATTTTAGGCAGAGTCGAAACATCATTTGTAAGATGGATGTGCTTCTTTGGATTTCCAACAAGTAAATGCCTCATGAGCTGAACTGGTTTCTAGCGCTAATGGGCACAAAGCCCTTGGCCATGGGCTGAGTGGGGGGGACAAAACAAAAAACACTAACTGTTCCAGGAAGAAATCCTCTCAGAAGATTCTCCAGTATCATGCCTTTTCACTAAAGCAAAAGATGAAAACAAAAGAACAAGTGTTGGAGAATAAGGCTTGGAAGGATCCCAGGCTGCTATTGTGAAGTAGCCTAGGACCCAGATAGGACAGTTAGTATGGTGAGGTGACTGGATCTCAAAGTGAGGTCCTCATGCCCCTGGCATCACCATCTTCTGGGAACTTGCTAGAAAGTTAGAAAGCCACCCAGCCACTGGGTGCTCAGTGGTTGAGCATCTGCCTTCAACTCAGGGCGTGATCATGGGTCCTGGGATCGAGTCCCGTATTGGGCTCCCTGCGGGGAGCTTGCTTTTCCCTCTGCCTGTGTCTCTGCCTCTCTCTCTCTCTGTGTGTCTTTCATGAATAAATATATAAAATCTAAAAAAAAATAACAAAGTAATGCACTTTCTCAGGCTCTACCACAGACCCACTGAAAATTGAGTGGGAAGTTGGGGAGGGGTGGTGTTCTGTGTTTCACTAAGCCCTCCATATGATTCTCAGATACTCTAGACTCTGAGAAACAGTGGTTTATGGCCCTGCTACTAGAAAAATCTAAGCTCGAAGGCCGCCTCCAAAACTACCCACGTGTCCCTTGGCGCATGATTTAACTTCTTCAAGCCTCATATGGCTCATCTGTGAAAAGGCAATAGTATTACTTATCTCATGGGGTTGTCATAAAGATTCATTGAGAAAATCCATATACATTCTTTGTAACAGTGCCTGGCACAAAGTATTACAGGATATATGTTTTCTGCCATTATTACCATCGTAACTAAATTAATGCAGTTTAACCAAATCCTAGCTATAGACCATAAATAACATGAAAAAAGTAACAGTTTCAAAGTATTCACAAAAGTCAAAGGAACTTACTTTGATGATTACATGTAAACCTTATGGTTAAAAGTAACTGTATATGAAAATTGATTTTTGCTCTCCTATCAATGAAAAAAAAGATGATTTTTTGAGGGCATATCCAGTGTGATGGGCACCCCTTAAGCATCCCTGGAAATCCCCTGAGCCCCTCCTTTTCTTCTGGCCCTTTTGCACAGACCACTTCTTGGCAGACATCTGCGGATACTGTAGGATGCAATGCTCAGCACCCTGCCCTCACTCCAAGGCTGCACCTCTACCTCTACCTGGGTCTTCCACTGTGGAGCTCATGAAGGCCTTGAGAAGCAGATCAGCCTCCACCATTGTCAGTTAGAAGCTCAGGAAAATTAACAATTGGGACGTCTGGGTGTCTCAGTGCCTTCTACTCAGGGCATGTTCCTGGGTTCCTGGGATGGAGTCCTGCATCAGGCTCCCTGCAGGGGAGCTTCTCCCTCTGCCTATGTCTCTGCTCTCTGTGTGTCTCTCATGAATAAATAAATAACATCTTTTAACAAAAAGAATTCACAATCATTAAGCTGCTATCCTGATGGGAGGCAGGACCCAGAAGTGAGCCTGTTCCCCCTTCTATCAGCTAGACAGATAATCTTGAGATTCCTTTCCAAAGGCTTTTGGAAAGATGGGGTGCCAACTCAGTAAGACATTCTTGAGTTTCATTTCTTTCTTGCCCTGCTGTAATTTCCTTCCCTCCTGTCCTCCTGCTCCCTGGGCTCACTTCCAAAGTAAGCCACCTGCATCCAAAATTATGTCTCAGCCCCTGTTTGGGGGCCCAGGCCAAGACAGCCAACTTCAACCAAAAGGAATAATGACATAAAAGTTGTGATTTTTTTAAAAAAAAGTTTGCTCAATAATTCTGGATGTGGAAAAAGGATATGTAAGCTGAGATCCATGTGTGGGCTTCAGATGGTTCCACAGAGCTACTGAAATTTTATCCAAATTTTATGCATGTGTATTTTTCTATCTAGGATCAATAGCAGCAGCTATTCAAAAGAGTCTGTGGCTAAATAAACAAAGTTAAATCTACTCTTTTATACAGGTCACAGGACAAGTTCTATTGTTATGAATAATATGACTCTATGAATAATATGAGTGACTCTTTAAATTCTTTTGGCATATTCAAACTTCAGAATATCAAAGATCCTTTGAAATGGGTGGAACGTCTACTCTACTCCTTCTTGGTTTGTTTGACTGATTGATTCTCCAGGAGGATCTGATTCCCTCATTATGTTATGTATCCTTCCAGATCGCAAGTCCTCGTCTGAACTCCCATCTCTCAGTACCCACTATGCCCTCACTCTGCTTTAGTTTTTGTTTAAAGCGGTTGTATTAAGTGACTATATATTGCATATTACATATTCATTTATTAGCTTGTGGATCCAGTAAGAAAGATAGGAAAGTAGAAAAAAAAGAGCAAGATAACGTGGCAAAAAAATAAAAATAAAAATAAGGTTCTAGCTAAGGATGGCCTAAGGAAGTGGAGGTATTCTAAGGGAGGTAGGAAAGTTTCCAAAGGTTTTCTCTGAAACAAAAAATCTCACCTTGATTAGAAGGAAGAAGAAAAGGAAAGATTTAAAGCCCTCAGGTACATGCCTCTGAGCAGAGCCAGAATGTGACCATAGACCAGAGCTTTACTGATTGTGCCAGCTTCCCACAGGATCCCAGCAGTGACCAGATTTCGGGCCCTGGCACCTGTTAGGTGATGAGGGTCCTGTACCCAAGTGTCTTCCTGCTCCCATAAGCCCTCAATCTATCTGTAGAACTAGATAGCCCCTCCCCCACACTTGGCCCAAGGAAGCCTTTCCAACATACCTAGTATGTGATTTCACCTTACAGAACTGCACTTAGAAGTGTAGACACTGTTTTGAATTAAGGAAACACCAGAGGTAGAGACAATCTTCTCTGAGGAGAACAGTTTATGTGACAGCACGGACTACAGAGGAGCTTTCCCATGCCTGAGGCAAATACAGCCACTGGCAGCCCACCTACAGCCCCCAGGTGGTTGCTCTGTGTCTGCAAGTGTGAATCTTCTCACTGTACCCCTGACTATTGTGCCATGAAGAGAAACAGACTCAGGAAAGGCAAGGGATGTAGAATACCTACTAGAAAAAAAATTAAAATAATGCAAAGAAAGCACACTGCAGAAGTGCGTTTTCTGGGAATCAGACCACCAGACTTCAAACACTGGCTCCACCATGACTTTACCCATGCCTCAGTTTCCTCCTCTCTAAAAGTGGCAAATGACACCATTGGCTTTACGTAGACTGAAGATAGAACAAGATCATCTACATAAAGCAAAATCATATCGAGCTTGTAATAGCAATTCAATAAACGTGAGCAATTTCTATTTGGGCTTTTTGGGGGGAGTTGGAGGATTTTTTTTAAGATTTTATTTATTTATTCATGAGACAGAGAGAGAGAGAGAGAGAGAGAGGTAGAGACACAGACAGAAGGTCTTCATCCCTGGACCCCAGGAACATGCCCTGAGCCAAACAACCGTCCCTATTATTTGTTTTTAATTACAAATATTCCGATGTTAATTTGGTGCGGGTATTCAGTCTTGGACGTGGAGTAATCACATAAACCTTCATTTTATCTATTATTTTTCTTTTAAGTCTCACAAATGGAAACCAGTTGTGGTGCAGCGTGGTCCCTCCTGGAGAGCGGGGAAAGAAGAGTGGAGCGAGGTGGTACCCTCTCCAAAGTAAGCTTTTCATCTAACCTTTTCCTAGGGTCACATAATAACATCACCTGGGCAAGGATGGAGACATTCATAATAGTGATTTGTCATGGATAAAATCTACCACCACTACTACTACTACTACTACCACTACTACTACTACTATTACTACTACAGGCACTACTGCTTCAGAAAGTCCAGTTCTCTCAAATATTCTTCCCAATAGAGAAATGTGATGCTTGTTCAAGAAATTATGCTTGCAACTTTTAAAATATAAGACCTTTCATGTAGGTAAGACTTACACTTTCTGTCTGAGTGTCGCTTATATTGTGGAGTGCTTCTATTATGAAAAGTAATTTTTTTTTTTAACTAGAGGAAATGCCTTTGGTGTCCGATACAATCCTTGGAAGTCCACTGCAGCTGCCATTCTGTACCTGTCCAAGGCCACAAGTCTGCCACTTGGGGTGTAAAAGGAAAGTATTAATATTTGGTTAATTGGTATTGAAGATAATCAGTGATATAGTTGTATCTTCATCTGTTTGTAACAAAATGCCATACACTGGGTGACTTACAAACAACAGAAACTTCTTTTTCACAGTTCTAGAGACTGAAAGTCCAAGATCAAGTCACCAGCAGATTCAGTGTCTGGTGGGAACCTGCTTCCTAAATCATAGATAGCTACCTTACTGCTGTGTCTTCGCATGGTAGGAGGGAGGAGGAATTATTTTAGGATCTCTTTTATATAGGCACCAATCTTATCCATGAGGGATCTGCTATGGTGACATAATCACTTGCCAATAGCCCACCCCTAAATACCACCATAATGGGGGTTAGAATCTCAATACATGAGTTCGAAGGAACACAAATATTCAGTGTATATGTAACAAAATCCCAATGCATCCCCTTAGCTAAAAGGGGTAAATGATAATCCCTCATGTTAAAAGTCTCTCTTTCACACAGACACACACGCCCCACACACACACACATACCCCAAAAGGTGTCAGATCACTGTAACCATCAGATTTTAAATAAGGGTGTGATGAAGTAGGAAGATGGCTCTTAGGTCCATCAAATATGGCCTTCATAAACCACAGATAGCAAAATACTAACCAAGGGAGGGAAAAAGACAAACTGTCACAAAGAGGCCAATCTATTTCCGATACTGAAACACATCTCCCCATTTCAACTCAATTCATCCTGACAGAAGAGAATCTTGGTACTTTCTTGTATTTTCTTTATTTTTCTGGGCAGCTACAATATGTCTAGTATTTGAGTCTAGCCCAGAACTCCAAGCGCATACATACAGCATAAAAAATGAATTGTCTTTATACTGTGTCCTCCTCCCCAAAATTTGATTTGCCTATTCCTATGTGGAAGACAATGACTGTTATTTTCTTTATTTAATGATGTGACCGTGGTGATTTTCTTTCAATAATCAACTCAGTTATGTCCTGTCATTTAAGATGGGCATTCATGGATGCTTTATTATCTACCTGCACCAATGGCTTTCCAAATAATTTCAATCACTTTAAAATTAATGAAAGATCCTACCTAAATAAATCATCACTTTTTTAAAAAAAGTTTCCCCATAGAATTATATCATGTCTTCTTGATATGACAAGTACCGCTCCTTACCCCTCAAAGATGAAACACAGCGGTGGTGGTATTTTTGTTCTTATCTTTTATTTATAGGGCATAGGTGTGGGTACAGCTCTACAGTGGGTGTGCCCTTGCACCAGACAGAACAAAGCCAGGATTTTCCTTGGGGGGATTGCAATATGAATGCACACAAGGACACACGAGACAATGAACACCAATAAAACACAATGCAATGCGACCAATGTTGAGAAGTGAGTGGTTATCATAATGGAAATGCTTTGCTGAGCAGATGGTTTTTAAGGAGTTTTGTGATAAAAAGAAGGTGAGCGGGTTTGCTGTACATTAATAGGAGGCTGCTGTGGGATTCTGAGAAGAGAAAAATATGGCAATGGGGAGGAAACTTCTTTCCCTCACAGCCTGGGTGAGTCTCCTTCACTTCTCCATTATCCATACTTCATAATTAGAGGGCACTTGGCCCATGGCTATGTTTCCTCTAAATAAAAGAGAAAGTAGGGATGCCTGGGTGGCTCAGTGGTTGAGTATCTGCCTTTGGCTCAGGTCATGATCCTGGGGTCTTGGAATTGAGGCCTGCATCTGGTTCCCCACAGGGAGCCTGCTTCTCCCTCTGCCTGTATCTCTGGCTCTCTCTCTGTGTCTCTCATGAATGAATAAATAAATAAAATCTTTAAAAATAAATAAATAAATAAATAAATAAATAAATAAATAAATAAATAAATAAAAGATAAATTCTCTCAGGGAGAGAAGGGGTAGGACATGGTGCTGAGTGGTCTCAGCATTGGGTTTAGATGAACCTGGGGGCAAATTTTGGCAGCTGAAAGCCTTCAGGTGAGCAACCTTGGCAATTTCGCTCTGCCGGTATTGGGATTATGATTACAGGTCCATAAATGCTTGGAGCCAGATATGTTTTGGAATTCAGAATAATTCAGAATTTACATGGGTAACATGATATGTACACTGTATATTGCATACCACCCAGGCAAGGTCTGGGATAATAAAACACAGACATAATTTTATGGCAAAATATTCCAAGCAAGTGAAATAAACAAAGACTCTAAGTAGCCTCATGTCAGTGCAGTCCAGATTTTTCTGCCAAATGAGTTTGTGTTAGATTTTCATGGACTGGGACATAAAAAAAAAAAAAAAAAAAAAAGATTTTCATGGACTGGGGAGTTATGTCCATATCTTCCAGTGAGGAAGACAGAAATTCAGTACACAAGCGCACAAGCGTGTGATAGAGTGGGCGATCTCAGGTAGCAGACACGGCACACTTGCTACATCACCACTCCTTTTTTTTTTTAATATTTTATTTATTTATTCAGGAGAGACACAGAGAGAGGCAGAGACATAGGCAGAGGGAGAAGCAAGCTCCCCATAGGGAGCCTGATGTGGGAATTGATCCCAGGACCCCGAGATCACGACCTGAGCCCAAGGCAGATGCTCACCCACTGAGCCACCAGGGGCCCCATATCACCACTCTTTATGTGATTGTGTTGTCTGATCCTTCAGTACTTCTATGTCTTCTCTTCCTCTTCAAGACCAGCACCCCCGTCCCAGCTACCAACTCTCCTCATGGTCAACTCACAGTCACCCAGGTAGTTGGTCCACCAGGCAAGAGTGGCGTCTCCAAGAAGCCTATTTTAATAAACCCTTCTCCAAGTGCCAATCAGATCCTGCCATACCCAGCAGAAATTCTTCAGTGAAGTCCCATTATTCACATGCCAGTGGACCAAGTCCCCAACTAGGTGTTTAAGCCCAGACTCTGATCCTCATTCTCTTTACCCCCACAGTCACTTAATTCTCAGTTCCTGAACTCATTCTCCCAACTCAGGCCTTTCCACTTGCTTTTTCCTCCTGCCCAGAATGTTCCTCTCCTTTTCTCCCAGTTCCCGTGCTCTCTTACTCCTTGGATTTGAGCTTAAGGGTCACTTTGTGCTGTGCACACCTGGTCAAAATGTCACTTGCACTACCCAGCACCCCAGCATTTTCCTTCTTGGATTCTATCCCAGGTATATATTTTTGGGATTATGATCACATGATCCACCAATGAAATACAGATTCCACAAAGTCAGGGACTGCACCCATTTGTTCACCCTTAGATCACAGGGCCCAGCATATGACTTGACGCCTGGTATCTTCACTCTATGTATATTTACTAAATTGACAGAAGATTGAACAACTGTTGAAAGCACCTACTAGCTGCCAAACACAAGGCTAGGCACTTTACTCATGCTCTATTATCCTTTTAATAAAACCTTTCTTTGTCAATCTCTTATATGCCAAAATTTAACCTTGCCAGTTAAGTGCCACTATCACCATTTTGTAGATGGAATAGCCAAGCCAGAGAAAAGTCAAGTAACTTGCACATCACAGGGCAAGAAAAGTGTGAGTTCAAGGCTGGGGACAAAGGTCTCCCTGGATCACAAACTTGTGTGCCTTCCCCTCCACCACACTGTTGAGGAGCTGATGCCAGTGGCAGGGTGAGGTGGGAAACCAACCCAGGTAGACACAGTTTAAGATGTAACTATATAACAAAATTTAACTTTCAAGCTGAAGTGAAGAGCTAGTTCGAGACTCTGGGGGGGGGGCGGGGGAATGCATAAAGCAATTACTTAAGATTACAGTGTTCCATGTCCAGGTAACAGAACTTACAAAAAAAAAATTCTGGTTGGCCTTCTGACCCCAAGGCCAGTGGTGTCATCTGCCATTTGTCTGGGTTAGGCAAAGCCATAGTGGGTCAGAAACACAGAGCAGCTTCACTTTCTGGCAGGAGAGAAGACACAGTTCTTTCCAGTCAGCATCTGCTTGCTCCCTCATCCCAAAATACCTTCCCCTCTGACGCACAAAATCTATCATAGCCCTGATGGGAAGCATGGTCACACCTCTATGGTAACTCTTCTTTTAACACTAAAACAAGTTTGCAAAGCCTATCTTTTGGAGAGTTGCATGCTCTGAATGATGTGGTATGTTCTTTACTTGCATGAGTTCAGTGAATGTTTCGATTTCATATTAAAGTAAGAGTCGATGATACTTAATCTGTACTATGGACATCATTATCATTATTCTTTTCTATACCAAAATTGTAAATGTCATACCTTTTCTATGTGCATATGCTAGATCAAAAAGTTAGAAATGTTTATTAGACATATAAATCAAAAAACTTTCAGCAAAGACTTGCCTTTGAATAATTCCTCCCTATTACTATCAGACGTCCATGGGAAAAATAATGTATATTTGGTAGCTTTAAAGAAAAAGTAACCAATAATGTGTTAGCTCTTTTGCTATGTATGTATAATCATTGAATGACATTCTGCAGTGTAGCTACTTTAAGAAGACTCATGCGCTAAGAATCTCACATCTTAGGATAAATATGCCAGATGGTTATCATTTGTCCAAAAATCTGAACACAACAGAAGATAGGAAAATGGAGAAATGTCTCAGAAAGCAGTGCTGGAAAGAGCAAGGCAAATTTCATCTGTTTCTAATGGTAGTCTGGGGCTGGACAAATAAGTTAGATTAACCCTGAAATGAAATCTTGAGATACTGAAATGATTAAAAAAGATGGATCTGAATTTAGCACAAATGTTCTGGAAAGAATTTTTTTTTAAATTAATGGTGAATATGCCACAAGCTTTACTCCTGAGCAATTTGTGGCTTTGGTCCTGGCCCCAAGATCAGCTAGCTGCTGTTGCATCTCTGAGCTACAGATCCATCCACTATAAAATGAAGATAACAGAGCTATTGTCAGAATTAAATGAGATCATACTCATAGCCAGACACTAGTTAAAGTGGTAGAATTATTCCTCCACAGAATTTTCCGTAACTTCATGTGTTAGATAATTGGGGAACTTTCTTAATGAAATAAATTCTAATCATTTCATGAACTTAGATTCTGTCCAAGATACCCTGTGAAAGATGGTGATTGCAAAGGTCAACTGACCATGACCTTTCCCATCAGGCCTTTGTAGGAATGACCCCTTCTCCCACTGCCTAGTCTCACAGTTCAATTAAAAGGGTTATCTTATTATTTATTGTTCTTGCTCCCTGGTCCCAGTCGATCGATGCAAGTGTGGGCAATTAAGTAAACTAAGCCAATGAGAACTTGACCTCGAATTTATGGACACGGAACCAGAGAAAGCATAATTAAAGTCTCTTCCCCAGGGGCTGAAATAATATAATATAAAACTGAGGAGCTAAGAGGGCCAAGACCCAGCCACCTGGGGTGCTTTGTAGTGAGTATGCTGCGGGGCAGAAAGACACTATGATGGGTGGAGATCCTGTCACTTGCGGCCACCGGGGCCCTAGAAGTCTCTGGCAAACTGTGGTCCCTGCAGAATCATTCATGGTAGAATGATAAATGAGTTAAGACTCTTGCTAAGACTTTCAGAACATAAAGACAGTATGTAACCCAAAGTGCAATTCACCTAACTTGGTTACTTGATGTTTGTACAAATTATCAAATGAAGCTTCCCAGAGATTAAAACACTTATTGTGACAATATTGTTAAGATTATACCCTGAGGTGAAAAATGAACACCAGATGATAGATAAAATATTATTAAATTATTCTTGTCGGAAATTAAATAGGTTGATTTTATGGGTGAACCAAAGGAGCATTTACTCTTTATTTCTCTTCTATATCTTAAATATTAACAGTTATTTTTCAAAATAAAAGCTTTATATTCACTAGTCCATAGCTAAAGCTAGGCACATAGAAAAATATTAAGTCATACGTAATATATTTGTGGAAAATGGTTAGTATAGTCAGCCTGAGAGCATGTTCCCTAATGCTATTTAATTTAAAAATCAAGTAGGTCCTATTTATAGGGGTAAATACAATGAAATATTTCTGCTATGTATCCAGAATTAAAAGCAAAGCCCATCATATGGCAAAGGTTAATTATATCAATAGACAGCCCCAAATGAAAAGAAGTCTACCTATGGGAGTGAGACACCCAGGGAGTTCATGTGGCAGTAAAAGATTCGCTACCTCTATCATTGGTTGCTGAAATGCATTCTACTCTTCAACTATAATAATAACCACAATAATAGTAAGTGGCACGTAAATAGCACTTTTCAAATGCAGCAACATAATACTTTGCATTTATGCAGGCATTTACAGTCAACAGAGCTCATGGAGAAACTCACAAGCAAGTAGGCTGGACACAAATGATCCCGTCTGCTTAAAGCTCTGAGAGATCAGGAGCCTAAGATCACACTATCATATGTATGGGGGCCAGGCTGGTCCTTGGGTCTTCTGGAAGTTTCCATATTCTATTTGTGAAACAAATAATCCACATAGTATATTACTACATTTGAGACTCCTGTATCTGTTTGCAGATAGGACAAATGAGCTGCAAACACCTGAAAAAAATCTCTTAAAATCTGATGCCTCTTTTACAATCATTCAAAATTAAGAATTATAGTTATAGCTATTATTTTGAGTGTATCTTTTATGTATACTGCAGTTTGTAATATACAAGATACTTTTATATCCATGAAGTCATCTGAACCTCACAACTTCATTATCAGATAGAAAAGACAGGCATTATATTCCAGTTTTAGCATAAAGAACAGGCAGAGGAGGGGGAGAGATTTATGGTGGAAAAAAGAGAAGGCTCAGGTGTTTTTTATATGTCCCGATGGGGGGCTGTTGATATGGGCCTCTTGAAGCAGGCTAGCTAGTCGTGGGGTGCCCTATGTGATTGGTTAGGGGTTTACATTTGGCTTTCTCTTTTTGGTCCCAAGTGAAATGGGGGCTAAAATGAAAAAAGTTGTCAATTATCAATCAGGTCTTGGCCATTTTAGATTGATGATCATTGGGGTTCTCATTCTGCTCTTTGAAATGTTACTAGAGGGGCGCCTGTGTGGTTCAGTCAGTTAAGCATCTGCCTTCGACTTGTGTCATGATCCTGGGGTCCTGGGATAGAGCTCCATATCGGGCTCCCTGCTCAATGGGGAGTCTGCTTCTCCCTCTCCCTCTGCTGCTCCCCCTGCTTCCTCTCTCTCTGTCTCTGCCAAATAAATAAAATATTTTTAAAAACAATTAAATAAATGAAATGTTACTAGAGATCATGGTTGTTTTCCTGGGCTGGTTGTCAGAGATGATGAGTCAGAGTTCTATTTCTGTATATGGTCTGGCCATTGTCTATTTGTATATCCAGTCTTTTGACAGAGTTCCACCAATTCTTACTCCACAGGACATACATCATGGCCTGTCATCCACCTTCCCACTCACTCACCAGACCTAGCCTGATACCTTCTTCCAGCTCATGGTGCCACTGGAAAGATTTATCTCAGGGAACTGGATATCACATTCTTTTGTTTATAATTCTTAACTTCTTGCCTGATCCTGTCCTATGCCTGGCAATGTCATTTCACAAGCTGAGTCTAGTGGTCATCCAGCAAAACAGGTCTTGCTCCATGCAAGATGGTAAATTCTGGCCAGCATGGCAAATAGCAAGCCTTCCACCTCTTTAGATGCCAGTGTCCACATCCATGTATGCAGAAGGCAGTAAAAGCTAGGTATGGTCACAGGATTATACACAGGTGAAGGGCTTATCACCCACTTGGGTCCTTCCCTTTCATCTCTACCAGTCAATGACTGTCCTCGGTGCCCCCCGCAGCTCCATTTCCGGTCCTATCTTCTCCTTCTTTTTCATTGCCTATGATCCATCTTTTTTTTTTTCTCCATCTTTCTTAATCCCAAAGATTTCAACAGATGATAAAATCTCAATAAGTACTTACAGAATTCATTTCCTCCTGAACATGTGCCTTGTTTTTAGCTCAAGTCAAATCCAGAATGGTAATGGTTTTAAAAAACTCTGTAGTAGGGATCCCTGGATGGCTTAGCGGTTTGGTGCCTGCCTTTGGCCCAGGACGTGATCCTGGAGTCCCGGTATCGAGTCCCACATCGGGCTTCCGGCATGGAATCTGCTTCTCCCTTCTCCTGTGTCTCTGCCTCTCTCTCTCTCTCAATATATATATGTCTATCATAAATAAATAAAAATAAATCTTTAAAAAAATAAATAAAAAGCTCTGTAGTCATCTCCCTACTTAGAGAAGCAAGAGTGGCCATTCGTATAAGTGGAGGGTGGCATGGGTCCTCACTGGAAGAGAAACATGCTTTTATACCAGAAAGGTTTTGAAAAGATTAACATCAACCCAGTGGAAGCCATAGGAGTCCTTGCTCTCTGGAGGACTCTTACTACACTCCAATGGGCTCTTCTGATCTTGGCTGTGGTCTGGTCTTGCTTGCTGCACCCAGCAGAAAGCACCCCATATGTAACAGGAAGAACCAGAGCCGAAGACGGCTGCATGCATGGTGTGAACAAACATAAGGCAGCACTTTGAAAGCATCTGACATTTAGGAAATTCACTTTGACCTTTGGCTTCCTCTTCCTCAGAAATAGGGTCAAAATCCACCCCCTTGACACACACCTGTGGGCAACAGATGGGAGACAGTATTTCTAACTTGTGGCATTTTGCTCTCTGGGCTTATTTGTGCAGGAGGTGGAGAGGCTAGGAGAGAAAATTGGTGGAGGATAATAAGGGAGGGGGAAAACGACTCTGGGGGTCCAAGGTCATTGTTTAATGTGGCAAAAGGAGACGTTTTAATTTGAAGGAATTACACCATCCCTGTTTCTGCTCTTCCCTGGGAAGGGAATTTTGATATGACTGGCTTGGGTTTATAAAATGGCTCAGAATTTTAAAGCAGACTGGACCCATGCGCCAAAGCTGGAGAGACTGTCGGTAGCCCACTGGTTAACTTCCCAAGGCCCAAGGCCCAGTTCAGGGTCAAGCCCAAGCCCAGCTCCCCCACCAGGGACCTGCTGAGTCAGCCTGGAAGAAAAAACCCACTGAGTTTAGCCAGCCTGAAAACAGAGTCTTCTCTAATAGACTATGTACTCATAAAAAGATGTTTAACCTGCATGGGAGACGCCCTATTGTTTTGACCTTCACGACAATTGGGTGTAAAACTTTGAGTAAACACCTCTCTGACACCTATTACAGGGACTCGGCGGGAGGCGCAGCCATTAATCAGAACAGCCGCGGGAGGCGAGGGCTGCTGATGAATCCCTGGAAAGATGGCTTGGTCCCCTGCAGTTCTCTCTTTTTCTTCAAATTAAAACCCAAGGAAATCTAGAAGGAAAGAAACTCCATTTGGTTTCTTTTCGCCTCTCAGAAGGGGCATTTCAGCCTATGCTAGGAGGAAGCAGGTGTTTGTACTTTAACTTCTCAGGTAGAGATGAGGAAACAGCTGAGAGAGAGAGAGAGAGAGAGAGAGAGAAGGGAGAAGGGTCTCTCCCAAGGGACTCCAGGATCAGCTAAAGCTGAGCTCCTGGTGACAGGTCCTGGCCAACGCATTCCCAATGATGTCAGCTTGCTCACCACACAGATGGCCAGGAGAGATGCAGGTGAGTGCCCAGGAAAGGAGGTCTGGGAGAGCCACAGGTGCAGAGGCAGGGAGTATGTCTTGGTGGAGTAAAGGTCATCCTCCAATGCTAGAGGCTTCTTTGATATTTGGCCCTAGCTTGGGGCCACAGACAACAAAGGCTGAGAGTCGGGGCTCTGGGCTCGAACTGTGTTCATGTGTGTGAGTCCTGACTCTGCCATTTGAGAGAGTTGACTTCACCCCAGTGTGCTTGAATTCCCCATATGTTAAACACTAATAACCAGCCATTTGAACGTCTGCAAGGATTGACGTTGGGCATTATTATGATAGCATCGGAAACTAGGACAGCCAGGTGATAAGTCATTGCTTGTTCTGGGTCATTCTCGAAGCACAGAGAATTAAGGGTATCAGGAAGGGCGGGTGTACTCTGGGTCAGTGACATGTGAGAAATGAAATTAAAAACAGCTACTGGGGTTGAAAATAGCCCTTCCACTCATCCACAGTGAAGGAAGACACATGAGCGCTTAGCTTCTGCAAGTAGAGAAATATAATACCATACCAACGCTTAAGTGGGCTGGCACCCTCAGGATGGAAGAAAAGAGAAAGCTTAGGTCTGAAGGGCCGCTCACACACATTCTCCAGAAGATTGTATGAAAAGCGAACATACCTTGGAACACCTCATCTGTTCTCAGAACTGGATTTCTAAATCCCTAAGCTCAAGTGTTTGAAACTAAACTCAAGTCCTGATTGAATTACAGGAGAAACCACCTGAAAGGAATTAGCTTACTCAAATTTGGGTCCTTATTGGTACTGAGTGTTTCGGGCTTCCCACTGTGCTGGGTGGCACGGCCTTGTTGAGGAAAGAGCAGTGGTGTGGCTACTTCTGGGTTGTGGCAGGTGACTCCTTGATTGCTGCTGCTAGGTGATGTAAGGGATCCCTTGCAGCAGGACTTCCTGTCCACTGTTTGATGATTTCTTCTCTGAGAAAGCAAGCCACTGGCTCTTTGCCCTGAAGCTGAGGAAAAAGGAACGCATTTATTCAAACTTAGATTTTGCTCTCTTTTATTTCAAATCACTGATTTGAGAGTATGAGGTATATGCTTATCCAGATTATCTATAATGATTTAATTGATGTTATTTTATCATGAATAAATGCAAATTGTGGGCAAATCTGATATATAAAGAAAGGCCTGTTAGTAAATCTGATGAAAAACTAGCCTGTTTATTCACCAGTTTATAGGAGTCTCCCTCACCCACCCTTATCTGTGGATTTACTTTCTGGTTTCAGTTACCCGCTGTCAACCATGGTCCAGAAGCAGATGATACTCCTTCTGCCATATGCTCAGGTCACTAGTAACTTAACACTACTTCATTGCATCTACCTTGTTCACCTCACTGCATCTTATCACGTGGGCATCTTATCATCTCACATCATCAGAAAAAGAAGGGTGAGTAACACACAATAAGACATTTTGAGAGAGAGAGAGAGAATCCACATTCACATAACTTTTATCACATTGCATTATAATTGTTCTTATACTTTATTATTACTTGTTGTTAATCTCCTGCTGTACCCAATTCATAAATGAAACTTTATCATAGGTAGGTTTGTATGTATAGGAAGGAATAGTATCCATAGGGTTCAGTACTATTCATGGGTTTTAAGCTTCTACTGGGGATCTTGGAACTTACATCCCACAAATAAGGGGGGAATATTGTGTGTGTGTGTGTGTGTGTGTGTGTGTGTGTATACCTTCTGCTTACAGAAAATTCCTTCTGACTTTAAGAGATCAGGCTTCATTTCTATTTCATTTCATCTTTTTTTGGTTATTGCTGCCTTGCTATTAGTATCCCTCCCTCATAAAATAAATATCCGTACTCAACAAAAGTCATTACCATACTTCCAAATATGTACAGGACTCTAAACATGCCCCTGCTTAGAAGCAAAGCTGGAGTAGATTCACCAGGTTATTTTTTCAATAGCTGTTCTCAAACCCCTCTTCCATTCTACGTCCCATCGGAGAGGCTTAAAGGCAGAAAATTACCTTCCCAGCAGCTTGATGGGAGCCACATGGCCCAGCTCTGGCCACTGAGGTCAGAGGGAACTGTCTGCTGGAGGAACTGTGAGAAAGATTTTCCATCTTTGATAAAAGGAGAAAGAGACATCTTTTACCTTAGGGTCAACACCCAGTCTCTATCTCCTCTGGGGCAAGGATGGGATATCTATAGTTGTGGCCTCCATTCTGTCATAATGAGGAAGGATGCTTCCAGAAAAAAAAAAAAGCTGGCAAAGCAGCCCCAGGAGATGCCTGGGAAGAATCTTGGGGCTTCAGGCTGGTGAGCTACTTCTGCAATGCCAGGACTCCCAATCCAGGATTTCTTACTAAATAAATTGTAAGTGAACTTTTTTTAAAGCCACCATTTGTTGGGTTTTCTAAAACTCATAGCCAAATGCAATCAGATTGATACCCTGGCCTTCTTGCCTGATTGGCTTTCAAATTCAAAACCCGAAAATCAAATATCATTATTACCTATCCATCTTTATGTATTTGTTTATATGTAATCGTCCACTCCTACTATTTATGAAAAACTTGTTTGCATTTAATTCTAGGTGGATTAGAATGAGTGCAATTCCTTTGTGTCTGTCTTCAAAGATTAACTTAAAACATTTATCCTTTTTCCTCCCAGACGGAACTAAGTTCCATAAAGAATTGCATAGCCATGTGAAAGTTGGAAACACTGGAGAGGAATAAAATGCTGAGGCCATCTAAGTGGAGAAGAAAGAGATCGAACCTATAGAAATAGAGAAGAGGGACACAAATTGAGGTGGTAGCAATACGAAATACCCCTGTAAAGACTAGCCTCCCTACGATAAATGTGCAGAGGACAGCATCAGTATGATCTGGGCAGGAAGGGGACAACACAGTAAGGTTATGCCAAGGCAGAATGAAGAGATCCTGAGGTAGACAAGACTCCAGAACTGAGACCCTGATCCTCACCTTGAGAGTCTGAGCATCACATCTGGCCTGACTGTTGCAAAGTCACTACCAGTGAGCACATGAGGAATAAAAATCAGGACGTCTTGCCCTGTGGGCGAACTAGAGTCCCATTGAAATACCACACTTAAGAAAAATTCAATATCCGATTATCTGATTTCTTTTCTATCTGTCTCACTGCATGACCCCACATGGAATGATCAAGACTTCTGGGGAGTGATTCGAGACTTCTCTTATCTGCTCAAGAGAAGCTAAGTGACGTGGATAAATGTAAATCAGAGATACGAGGGAGTATGGAGCCTGGCTAGCACCTTCTTTCCTTGATGACAGATCTGTTTCTGGTTCTTTTTCAGATGAAAGGTGCTAGGAAAGTTGTGGATATTATTATTCTCTGGGAAACTTTGAGAATTTGGCACTTTCTTCTCCCCCTTTGCCCTGCTGGCTGACCTGTGGCATCTCTCCACTTGTCTGTTTATAATTATATTAGGGTCCCCAAGAAATCCAGGCAGCTGGTTCTCCAGCCCAGGTGTGCTGGTCGGCACATGCTGTGCCCATCTGTGAGATGAATATTAACGGGGGTTGAAAAAGTTCACTATTCCCTTCTTTCCTCATTCCCTCTCTGATACATATCATTTAACTCTTGGTCAACACTCTCTGCCACATGCTTTCCTGATCATACAACTGTAGCCACCAAGAAACCTTTTGGTGATAGTGATGTTGAAGTTACTGACACGGAATTAATTGTATCATAAAAGCTTAGAAACCAAGGTCTATTTTCTGCTTTTCTTTCTTTCTCGTGGGGATGTTGCTCCTCAGCTCCATTACCACCACTGGTAAGTCTCCATTTGCAAAGACCTTGAGCAGAGCTTTCTCACGATGTACTCTGATGAGAAATAAGACCTAGGAAGAGGGCAGTGGGACTCTGGGGTACTGCCACGTGCCTGATTGGGCAAATGGCTTCTCACCATGACAGCCACTGATTCGCTCAGGTCCTGCACTTACAGAGATTAATGGGTGCTCTTCTTAGGGAAGAGTTCTCCATCTTTCCTCCCTGAAGTCCACGTCTATCTCTGTCTCTATCTGGATCCCTATCTTTACTCCCTTTTCCTTTTTTATTTGGGTCACCATTACAATGTTTAAAAATCTACACTAATAAAGGTCAAATCTGTCCCTGAAAAGACCCCCTCACCCAAAGGCTTCAAAAGGTTGGATTCCTATATGATAAAGATGGATTTGGGTTAAAATTGTCTACATAAGTGTTCCTAATAACAGCTATGGAGAACATTCCAAATGAGGTTGCACAAGAAGTATCAGCAGAAGTGTATTATAATTGTCGGGCTGAAATAGTGTGCCAGGTTGAGAGCAAGTTCATCTGCTTTCAGGTGATTTCCTCAAATGATTGGATTTAAAAATATATTTTGGACTCACATTCATTAGAGTTCTATGTGTATCCTTCTTGAATTTTCTAGAGGAAAGGATAGCTAAATAATGATTCCTTTGCTTCGGGCTGTGTCAATGTTGTTTTTCTTATGTCTGTGTTTATTGTAATAGAACATTGTGAATATACCTAAAACAATTTAATAAGCCAGGTTTAAAACAAAAGCTTAAATCATCTGAGATCATCTGAGAAATCCCCAGCATTTGTCCTACGAGTAAAGCATGAGTAACAAGACTAAGAGATGATGGCTACATTTCATAATGAATGGTATGCTGAGAATAATCAGCTGTCGCTGAAGAATCAAACATAAACCAATCAGTGGAATTAATTCAAGACTTCTTCAATAGACTTTATTTATGAATTCTTTTTTTTTTTTTAAGATTTTATTTATTCATGAGAGGCACAGAGAGGCAGAGACACAGGCAGAGGGAGAAGCAGGCTCCTTGCTGGGAGCCTGATGTGAGACTCGATCCCAGGACCCCAGGATCATGCCCTGAGCCAAAGGCAGACGCTCAACCACTGAGCCACCCAGACATCCCTATTTATGAATTCTGACAGAAATAAAGACATTCTGCAATGAGCACCATTATGAGTAAAATTTTATATCATTAATCTTGACTAAGATGTGGTTGATCTGCTTTGTACTTTGCAAACAAAGTTTAATGGGAAAATGATGTGACTAGTGGTATATTTCTTTATACATTTAAAAATAACCAGTTTTATTTTTAATATTAAATTATTTGAAGTGATTTAGTCATTTAAAATTTAAAGAGCTGTTTTTGAATAAACCTTTGACATTTTGTTAATTCCTTTAAACTCCACAGAATCCATAATTATATGTGATCCAGAGAAAAGGAATTTGCTCATTCTTTGTCAATTTAAAAATGAAAAAGAAACAGCAAAATCACTAACATATTTTTTAATTTAATGTAATCTGTACACACCTGTATGCTTCTTATTAAACTGAGCTTGAAATTCATATCTTCCTGAAGTCAAAGGAGAAAAATATCATTATCTTTGTGACATTATTATAAAATTTTAAATTTTAGGGAAAGGGTTAATAAACTTAATTCAAATATTCCACAAATTTTCATAAAGGAAATCCAGTTTTTTTGATACACCTCAAAATGCAGTGTGTGCCAAAAATTACTCAAAAGTTTTTGCTTTTTAAAAACAAAGAGTATAGGGTGCCTGGCTGGCTCAGTCCATAGAGCCCGTGACTCTCAATCTCAACGTTGTGAGTTTGAGCCCTACCTTGGGTGTAGAGATTACTTAAAAATAAAATCTTTTTTAAAAAAGTGAAGAGTATATATTGAAATGCACAATTGAAGGAAATATGAAAGAAACAGCAGACTGTGCTAAAACAACACTTTAAATGTTACCTTGAAGAATGAATTTTAAACCTCAAATGCAGTAGGTTTTCCAGTTACAAAGAGTGTTATTTGTAATCCTTTAGCTGATAGACCAATGAATAACCTGGACAGTTCTATATCCATGAATAAAGAGTGTGTGGGGGCTCTGGGGCGAAGCCTTAACATTTGTGCATGTTTTACAATCACAAGGGTAAAAGTGCATGTGTTGCAACGTTCATTTATAGAGCCATTGCAAATCACTTGAAAAATTGTAGAATTGATCTTAATTATATAGTTACGTTAACTCCTTATTGTTAGGTATCCTGGCTATAATTCATTTACTCCTAATCTTTGACAACAAATCATTGGATTTTTTTCACATGTTTCTGTAATGTACATAAAGTCCAAAAAGGACTAAGTTCTGTTAAACCCATCAGAAAGGGGCACATGTTACCTGCCTGGGGTATGTAATTTTAATCTGACAATGTTTAGATACTTATTTTTAATGAATCTGAGATGGACCTTTATTCAGGCTTTTAGAATTCCATAATCCAATTTTTAACGGCTGAATATAGTATGGAAATAAGGATGATATGCAATTTACTAACTAGGTAACTTAAGCAATCATTTTATCATCTAAAACCACAGGTTTCATCCAGAGCAATTCTGCAATTATCAGAATTGGGCCACAGTTACAGGTTACACTCATAGCTGACTACCCTGTTGTCATATCTGTTGTCTGTTTCCTTCCCCACTCAGAGGCCCCTTGTCCTATTATCATATTCTCTGCATTCCATATTGAAAAAAACGATCTACCTTTAAAAGGAGAAGCTTTAAAGATAATTTTCTTTCTAACTGATCGCATTTGCTCAAATTTCAAAACTTAAAGTTTCTTCAATGACTCATTCATGTTATATCGTATTATATCTAATGTTCTTAAATTTTAACTGGTTTTCCAATCTGAGCAATCCTAGCTATTACTTTAAAACCTTATTTGTGAATTGCCTACCATCAATTAGCAAGAGGCGGCTCTTCTCTGCACCCATCGTCCCACACACACAGCACCCTGCTCCTTGTCCTGGTGGGCAGCAGGGCTTCTCTCGGGCTGCAGACTCCAGGTCCAGCTTGAGAGGCAGTTCCCTGATCTGGTGAGGCAGAGACCACAATACTGTTCCTAAAACACATACAGAGCATCCTCCTCCGGCCACAGCTGTTCGAAATTTTATTGCTCATTCATTTCCTACTCACCATGTGTAAGTTACATTTCTTTCAAATAAAGTTCCTCTTCTTATATTTATTTTTTAATTGTGGCAAAATCTACATAACACAAAATTTATCATCTTAACCATTTTTAAGCGTGCAGCTCAGGGGCATTAAGCACATTCACATCACTGTACAACCATCGCTACCATGCATCTCCAGAATGCTTTTCATTTTGCAAAATTGAAACTTTACCCATTAAGCTCTAACTCCCCACTCTCCCTCCCCGAGGCTTTGGCAACCACCGTTCCACTTTCCTTCTTCCGTTATGCCTTCTGTTGCTAACTTTCCAACACTGTAATTGGTAGGACATAGTGAAAAGAGTCTTTCTAAAAAATTTCTTGTAAAGTAGTCACATCACAAGTCTGACCCAGGGGACAACAGGAAAGATAAGCTCCAATGAGCTCATTCAAGTGGCAATTGCTGAGTCACCATGCAGCATTTGATGGCAGACCCTGAGGCCAGTTCAAGTCCTTTGTGTCTCCCAGATGTCCCTCTGTCCTCTGTTACCTCACCCCAGCCGAGTCCCCCCATTCTTCCCGTCTGTCCTCACATAGGAAAAATAGGAAACAAAAAGAACAGTGGTATTTTATACACACAAACCAAGTTTTTCTTCGTGTGGTATTACTTTACCGCAAATCACAGCGGAGTGTTCAGAGAACCGTTTTATATATTATGAAAAGTCATTATCTTCCATATAACATTTTATTAATTTCGTAGAATTTGATTTTTCAGAAGAACAGAATTCCCTTTACCATCAGTTCCATTTACAGAAATAAATATTATGTAATTGACATGTGTATACATATATATATAAATTAATTATGGCATCTCTTTCTTTTGTTACTGATAGTCAAGGAATAGTATCACTTCTTGGATTAAGCATATATAGTGAAAGAAGGAATAGCAGATGAGAAGAAAATGAATCTTTATATAAAGACTAGATATACCTTCCTTTGCCTATTATTATTCTATGATATCTTAAAACATTATAACATGACTCAATGCTAATTAACATCAATGCTACATTTAAAACTAAAATGACATTTATATACTGTATCTCTGTAATATTGAAAATGTAATAGTGGTTCCAACCTATTTATTAAAGAAATAAATGTTAAGGACTGACAAACAAGGATGACATCGTGGAAAAAAATTGAAATATTACCTTGGAAACTATGTGTAACATATAGGTTTTGTATGATCCTAATAATGATGTGCTTAATCTGGCAGGAGCCACTGCCCTGGCTTTCACTTAAGATCATAAACAAGTAAAAGGAAAGTCGACTCACTAAAGAGACCACAGATAAAAGTCTAGTTAAAACAATAAAGTTAAAATTTCATAATCTCATGGCCTTTGTCTGTGTTCCACTTTGGACTCCTATCATTTCTGTATCTCGTTCATATTAAATTTTTCCATTCCTTGCAAAATGACATCACCGTATTTCTGAAATATGATATATTAATTCCTTAGGTAAATACATATCCCACTGTATCCTTTTAGGAGAAGGTCTTCGGAAATTTCCCTTTGAAGATATTTCAATTGCGGAGTAGCATTTGCCAACCTAGTTTGGTATAAAATGGTGAAAGTATTCATATGACTATATATAGATGTCAGTGATTTCATAGCTTACTCAAGGACAACAAGTTCAAATGCCTCCAAAGAATATCAGTAATATTTTAGGGATGTGTTTGGAAAAATATCATTATTTTCTTGTGTTCCAGGTTTGAAGCAAATGGTATTTGTAACTTAAGCTTCAAATACAATTGCTTATTTTACTTGCTTAACTGCTCCATCTTTTTTTCAAATATCGTACAGAGAACTTGTGACTTCTTTCATTATTTCTCAAGTCAGGTTTGAATCTAATGGTATGAGTAGCATTTCTGCTGGTGAATACAGTTTGATATTGCTTCAAGTAAAAAAGCATCCATTTTCCTTAACGATTTGCTGTATCTTTCTCAAATAACCCAAATCATTCAGCTAACAACCCGCCTCATTCCACTCAATACAGAAATTTGTAAAACAATTTTTAAAAGGTTATACTTATGCTCGCGCTGTGTTTATGCGAAACACAATAGAAAATTAACTCAAAACACTGATAAAAAAAATCGCATAACATTAATGTCAAACAATGTTTCTTGTCATGCAATGATAACCTCAAAACACCTCCCTTACTTTACAGGGATGACAGCAGCTGAAGGCTGTATTCGACTTTTCTGCCTTTAAGAAACATTTTTTTTTATCAGTACGAGGGAACATGATTTTTTTGAAAATATTTTTTTGTTTACTCAAATCAGATAAAGTTTCTAAGTTTTTTTTTTTTCATAATTTTCTACTAAGGCGTATTGACCTTTTTTTTTCTTTTTCTTTTTCCTTTTTTTCTTTCTTTCTTTCTTTTTTTTTTTTTTTTGGTTTCTTCTAAGAGCTCCACATTGGGATGTCAAAAACTGCTTGCAGAAATGAAAGTATCCTCATTATGCTAATTTAAGTTCCACTGATAGGCATGTTCTGTTTTATAAATTACATCCTCTTGTCAGAAGTCAAAATGTATTTGAATAACTTCATGGAAATTGTCACCAAGATTTAAAATTGTGTGCCTTCTATGCCATTGTTGATTTAATCCAGGGGGCTTAAAAATGGACATATATTTATTTTTAAACGTGTACATGATTATTTTGTCACAAATGTTGTCTAAATGAAACCTAGATGTAAGTGTAATTTTCATGTATATTTTGATAAAGTTTTGCATTTTATCAGGGTATTTAAATGTTCAGGTTTAATAAGATATGCTAAATAGTATTAGTTGCTGTATATTTTAGTGCCAACAGGTTTGTTTCCTACACACTAGGAATTTTCCTAAAGGGTAAAATAAATATACATGGTTTTCACAAAATTATTAAAATATCAAAAATTAAAATGAAAAGAGGATCTGATTTATGAAAATCATTTCCTGTTCACCAAGAAGAAAAGTGCTTCCAATTTGCATTTTCATGTCATGAACGGGAAAATAAAATGTAGCTTCATCGAAACTGAGAATATTTACAAATATTCAAATATTGAATAAGTGATTTTTTTTCTAATGTGAGCTAAAAAAAAAAAAAACTAATAGTTTTAAATTTACTGCTTAAACCATCAAAATAAATCTGGAAAAGAACTGAAGGCATACACCGACATAATCATTTTATTAGAGAAAAAAATGTATTACATTTCCTTTTCAAACATTTTCGATAAAAGATCAGATTTCAGGTTGTTTTTTTTTTTTTTTTTTTTTTTTTAAGTGTCCTATACTTAGCGGTTGGGTTTGGTGCTCATTTGATTTTACTTTTCAGAATGACCAGTACCGCTGTTCGAGTAATCTTTGATGTTGCAAAAAGTGGAAAAATCAAAGTGAAGAGCTAAATCTGTTCGTTTTTCAAACATATTAATCTTGTCAAGATAATACATAAAAATCAATCCTTGAAATTTTTTCCAGAGCCCTTTCTCCTTTCTTTTATCCAAAATATGAAACCACTTAGGAGGATAAAGCCATGTGAGTGACCTCAGAAAAATATCCCAAGTTCTATTTTGGCTAAATATATTTTTAAATGGCCCGAGTAGACTCAGTTTGTATGGTCAGAAATGATCTGTTTGTATAACTATTGGCATTCGTCATATGTGCTCAGCTCATATGTATGGCAGACTGAGAATTTCTGGTATGGCTTTTTTAACAATTCAACTGAGTTTCAAACCCCTGACAGTAACAAATACAAATTGCACCAGCCCCCAAAAAAAATTGTTGGGGCTAATTTTAATATTAATGAATTCTTTACAACCTCAGTTCAGCGGTTTCGATTAAGCTTTAATTAGTAGCCAGAGGGGAATCCAAAACAAAAATAAGGAGTTGAATTGCTAATTAAGTTAGTTTGATGAGGTGGAGTTTTAGTAAAAGACTGGTTGTTGTTAGCTGTGCAAGTTCTGACAAGCTAAAAATACTAAAGATTATCATTATTGTAACTAACATTCTACGTTACCACCAGCTTTCTACACCGAGCAGACAGTTCATTAGGGTTGGACGCTTTTGTCTGTCAGTACTGGAATTAAAGCCTTGTTAATAAGAGAGCCCTGTATAGGATCAAGAGCCCAAGACAAGCCCAAGGAACTTTAACTCTGATTGGTTATAAATTAACTAGTTATTACACTCAACTGACTCTATCTCCCCACTAACAGTTTCCACAAGGTCTTGTTTATTAGAAACGGATGTTGCAAAGGAATTTGCTTTCTACTGTTGATGGTGATTATATTTTTCTTTATGTTCAGATCCTGAACAACTTCCAAAATTCCACAATTTTGTAGTAAATTTGCAAGTTACAGAGAGAACTGAAAAACAAGGATAACCCAACTAATATTCGGAAATAAATTACACCCTCTCTAGACCTCTATTGATACACATTGTCTGTAAATAACGCCTGATGGTTTTTTTTTATTATTATTTTAATCCTCTCATTAATGTTTTTTTTTTAATTTGGGTAATTATTATTTCAAACCCAGAAATTAACCCTTTAGTACAGTTGGCTATTCCTAGTGCAATATGAATGCTCTCCTTGTACCCCAAAGACTACTAATTATCCCCTCGAAAGCTCTCTGGTAATGGGGATTCGCCCAGACTGCGCAAGAGGAATGTGAACCATCTTTTTCAGGATTGTGGAAAATGTAATTTGATTTCTCCATACTCCAATGTTTTCTATAATTTGTATTTTATCCTTTTGCTTAAGGTTTCAAAGCCTACAAACCCAATAACTTAGGGATAAGAGAAGACAGAAAAATAAATGATATTGTTTCTGAGGTATTAAATATAAGCCTGGCTATCGGAGCTGCATGGCACTCGCGAATCGTAATCAGGTACTTTGATTTAACACTGTTTTGTTTTATAATAAGGTGGTTGCCATATGTTGGAAAACCTATCTGCCTGTATCTGAGGGGCTCCATACCTCTGTAACAAATCCAAAAACTCATTTTATAATACCTTAAATCTACCGATTGTAATGTAGCTCCACAAGTGTAAATCCACATCAAACTTTGCTCATGAATGTGGCTGGAAGATTACGTATATTATCATTGAAAGCAAAAGGGTAGCCGTGAATTAGAATGCAGTGGATCTAGCAAAAATAACTTTCAGTAAATCTTCTTTTAATGCATAGTTTACAATTTTCTTTTGCTCAGCATGAAACTGATTAAGATCCCCCTTCTAAAGAATATCTTCCCCCTTGCATAGACACATTGTTTAATATAGTTACATCCCCCAATACTTGACAAATCAGAATTTCAATGCCGCAAATGTGATGCTTGTTTAACAGCAGCAGAGAGTATTAATAATTTATTTATTTGAATGTAGAATAGGTTCCAATTATAGTATTTCACATGGTGCAGCGACTGAACATATATTCTCTTAGAGGTGGAGAGAAATCTTCAGTGTAAGCTAGTTGTTGGTAACTGCTGGAGGAATTTAGAAATTGATACCCAGTGCTAAATATTTTCATCAATTGTCACATTTTATATGATTAAATGGTAAAAGTTGAAGCTTAACCAAGGAAGAGAAAACTTCTATAAACTAACACTATTGATTTCTAACTGTAAACTCTACTAGAAAATGGGAGATGAGAATTAATCTCCAGCATTGTACTTTTAAAAATTTGTTCTTTAAAACAATTGCGTACTCTGATCAATTTGAGGCAAAGCATAAGAACAAAATGATGAGAACATTAAAACAGTTGTATAAATATCTAGCTAATAATCTTGTGTTTCTAAGAAACCGAAATAGTTAGTTCTGTGAGGCAGAGTCAACTTAAGATATCAGCAAACAAAAAAGTCAAATGAATTTGCTATTGAAATAATTTTTTTAAAAAGTGCTGAGAGTCTTATTTTACTAATGAATTATTTTCTGGGACCTGTGTAGACAAGATCTAGAAAGCAAAAAGCTGATTTTAAAAATCAAAATGGATACTATTTTATTATTTCTTGGTTACAAAATATCTAAAAAATCTTCTTAGAGGACTGTTCTTTTTCTTGCTACTCACTACCATATTAAAAGGTGTTGTTTCAATTGGGTTTTCTCCTTTCATCTCCCCAAATACCCCTGACTTGAGCAAAGTCAAACAGAAAACATCCCAAGAAAGATATATTTTTGAATTTGGATGCAAAGAATATTCAAAATATGATGTCTCCACAATTGTGGTATTTCTTTTTTAAAATGTTTTTAATATTTTCTTTCATCTTGTGATATCCCACTGATGAGATATGCATAAAAGTATGCACCCAGTTAGAAAAAAAAAATCCAAATGTGTGTTCCAAAACAGCCTGACAGAAAAAAAAACTTCGGTGGAGGGAGTGCCCACGTGTCACTTGGTACACATAGGCTTTACTCTGCAGGTACTCTCCTTCACAGGACCCATCTACCTGTTCTTATTCTTGTCATCAGAATCCCATAACATCCTCTGAGTGAACATGGAGAAGCAGGTCACCTTGTATGTTAAAGTGACTTCTTCAGATCAGATTTTTAAGAGTAAAGAGGTCATTGAGAAAAGAAAATGATGGAAATCTTTAAGTTACATTTTAAACGATCGTATGACACTTTCATGCCAAGAACTTGTTCAGGCATCAAGAAATTGTGAAAATTTGTGCTTTTTCTTCCTACTTGTCATCTAGTGGTATAATTCTAAAAGAAGCAACTGTTCTCTTTAACGGTGTTGTACCAGTTTTAGTTTCTAGACTAGCAGACCTCCTTTGCTTTGATCCCAGAGAAAGGAACCTACATGAGGTTTTGAAAATGAGTATTACAAAATAATAGAGCTTCTTGCTACTCCACTTTAACACTTACTTAATCTCTCCTTAAGTAAATAAGACAGCAACAGCATGCAAAAAGCATCCTTGAAATATAATCACCTGTTTTACAGAACTATGGCAGGTATTAGATGTTTAGCAAAGCAAGTGCGACAAGAATTTTGATTATTATACCCTGATTTTTTTTTAGAAATTTTAACATTCTTGTATCTTAAGGGTTTCTTTGGTCTACAGCTTGATAATAGCCCTAATATTGTATTGAATTTTTTCTTTACATGTGTTACTGCACTGTACCTTGAAATCACGCGAAGGAACAATAATAGCATTTCTTAAGCACTCACTGGTGCCTAATTCTGTGCCAAGTCCTTTCAGAGGATTATCTTGTGTCATCTTTAAATAAACTGTTTTAGCAAACTCTTGTGTCATAGCTCAGAAAACATCCTCGAAAACATGCCCCACACATTTCAGATCCACATAGTGAATCCACCTCAGAGCATTGAGCTCCACCACCGGCCCTGAGGATGGTCCTATTGCCACCTTTGGTTGAGGTCACCTCCACCCGGCTGCCCAGATCTTCAGAATCAGATATATTCTACACAAGAGAGAAGGTGAAGGAGGTAGAGCCTGGAAGGGATATTTAGAGTATGAAAGATTTGCCTGGCAATGTGGTGGCACAAGTGGAAATTAAGCCTTTACAAAGACAGTCTGCTAGTCCATTTTGAGGAAAGGAGATGGGCAATAGAGTCTTTTACGGGCTTAGTGATTTCCCCAGCCATTGCAGGCCACTGTGTGGTACAGTGGCTGGTGCAGAGCCCAGGGTTCATAAATATGTCCTGATGGGTGAATGAAAGACCCACCTCTCTGGAGCCAAAGGCACTGGTTGCATAAATTGCACAGCCGCACCATAAAGGGCATCAGAAATGCCTTCCTCCCACCCCCATCCTGGGAACAGGAAAGTTAAGGATCAGCCTTTGGGGGCCTGGACGGTCAGGACAAGAGGTACAGAAGAGGCACTTCCGAGTGATGAAGATGAAGGCTGCTGCATGCCAAGGAGCCTGGGTGGGAGAAGGGAGCCCCCGCACCCACGCAGACCCTCAACAGAGAAGAGGAGCCGTCACCGGCAAGGCGATGCCCGCCAGCACCACAAGTCACATCTACCAATCTTCCTCTTAGCAGCTCTTTAAGGAAGCAGAGTTCATATCCACCTCAAAGGGGGTTTGGAGGGCCGCTGGGGATGCCGCGTGTGGCACCACATCCTAAATGATCATGGGCAATGGAAGTGTCAGAGTCCTTGTTGACGTGCATTTCCTGGGAGCGGGGGGCGCTCGGGATCAGCGCAGGGACCCCCAGACCCGGCCTCCCTTCTCGGCGCGGCCTCTGCTGTCTGGTTGGCCTCCCGCAAGCCAGCAAAGCTCGGGGTTCTCAGGGGTTCAACAGGCTCCATCGTGGGGCCCGGCTCCTGGGCTTATTGTTAAAGCTGCAGCAGGAGAATGTCAGTCCCGAGCCGGCAGCCAGCTGGACAAAGGGTGGTGGGTGCTGCACACCGGCCGATGGGCTGGCCACGTGGCCGCGGAGCCGTGGCTGTGGGTCACCCCAAGGCCCAACCCAGTGTGAAATGACGGAGGAGCGGTCCGGATGCAGGTGACAGGGGAGTGACGGGGCTTCTCCTTGCCACCTCTCCGTCCCCTTCGGTCATCCTCGTCACTGGGACACAGGTACCTAGGCCACCAGCCAGGAGGCAGAGGGCAACTCCCTCCTCCCCCTGCTCCCCCCACAATGGTCCCCAGGCTGAGCAGGTGTCGTTTGCCCCAGAACAGAGCCTCTGTCAGAAAAACCAGGGGCATTTCCTCCTCCCCAGGGGCTCCTTAAGGAGAAGTTTTTATTTCCAGATGTCACTCCGGTGATGCTCACTTTGGGTGGCAAGCTTACCCGGGGCAGCACGCAGGGCAGCTCCCAGACCGGGCTGCAGCTTACCCTGGGCAGCTGGACCTTCTTACACCGACTGCCTTCCCCCACGTGTGCATAAAAACAAGGAGCAAGGGGGGATCCCTGGGTGGCGCAGAGGTTTGGCGCCTGCCTTTGGCCCAGGGCGCGATCCTGGAGACCCGGGATCGAATCCCACGTCGGGCTCCCGGTGCATGGAGCCTGCTTCTCCCTCTGCCTGTGTCTCTGCCTCTCTCTCTTTCTCTCTGTGTGACTATCATAAATAAGTAAAAATTAAAAAAAAAAAAAACAAGGAGCAAGGAACAAGGGGGCAGGAGATGGTCAGCATCTAGCAGCTAGGTCTCCTGGAATGGTGCAGAAACAAGGGGGCTGGCGGAGTGTCCATGTGTCATAGGACAGACTGTGGAGAGAGGGGCACCCGGGGACACAAGCCCAGGAGGAACCAGCTAGATGCCCACCTCACGCTCCCAAATATGGACAGAAAAAGCCTCTCGCCTGCATGTGAACTCAAATTATTTAATACGCAACTGCATCCGTTAGCGATGTTATCCTTTCTCAGAACTGCCCCAGAGTGGACGTTCGGAACGATTATGTGCCAACTTGCAGCCGGGCCACCCCACGTACTGTGAAACCACGGGAAGAGCCAGTGAAGTGGACGGTGGGGTAGGTTCTGTCATTGTTCTTTCCCCGGCTCTATTCCAAAAACTGCTCAGGGCAGTGCATAGATTTTAGGAAACATGAACACACTGCCCCCAACGGGTACCTCGGGCCTGTATTCACCCTTTATACCTCTGGAGAAGCCTATGATTTGATTTGAAATGAGAGACATGAATCATGGTTTCCAGAACTGCAATTATAAACCTATTTTCTAAAGGAGGATTGAGGGCAGCCTGGGTGGCTCAGCGGTTTAGTGCCTGCCTTTGGCCCAGGTGTGATCCTAGAGTCCCGGGATCGAGCCCCACATCGGGCTCCCTGCATGGAGCCTGCTCCTCTCTCTGCCTGTGTCTCTGCACCACCACCACCACCCCGCTCTCATGAATAAATGAATAAAATCTTTAAAAAGGAAAAAGAAAAGAAAAACGGCCCTGAAAGACTTGGTCAATGCAGGGTTGCTACAAACCATCAAAAAAAAAAAAAGGAGAATTGATTCTCCTTATGATCCAACCCACATGTTACAAACCTTCTTCAAGGTTTGTGGAGAACTCTTCCTTCCTGGGTTTGTGGAGCTGAGGGATGGAGAACAGTGTCCAGTCTCAGTTGGGTGAATCCTCTTGATGAAGGAGATACTATCACAGAGGATGGGGACATAAATAATGTGATAACGTTTCCATTCATTGTAGGTGTGGAATGGTTATGTGATCCCTTCGTTCCAAAAAGAAACAGTCTGAGAAAGATAGAAGGATTGTTCTTTTGGTTTTGTTTGTGGTTTTTATTTTTCTTTTTCTCACAAACTACCAGACCCTGTTACTACAAACTAAGATCCAATACAATTCTTATTCAGAGATAATTGGCCAACAGCTTTGTGGCCAGGGGAGTAATGGACTTACACACAGGTTCAAAGCTTAACTCCCCGAGGTGTGAAGGGCCAGGTCCTGAATTTGCCTGCTGAGGTTATAACCTTCCCTGGAGACTACACTGGGGCAGACAAAATGAAGCTTTCTTAACTGCTGTGATTTAAAAAGGAGCTGAGATCCAATAAATTATTTTAATCCTTATCTCACAGTTAAAAAAAAATTAAAAGTATATCATTAGTAATAAGCTATGACTTCATTAGAATGGTTCACATAACAGGATTAGAGAAAAATGTGTCAATAATTGGCAAAGGTTTGCCATTCATTAATTAACACCTTTGTACGAAAACAAACTTGTTATCCGCACATATTATAGGTGAAAGATTACCATTAAGATAAGCCATGACATTTAGGAGTATTGTTTTTAAAAATTCTTATAATCTACTTTTAATAGGTTGATTCAAAGACATTTTTAAATTCCCCATATTTTTTTCTGGTTGAAAGGTGAGTATATTTTAATGGTTATTGCCTATAACAGTCCCTAAGGAAGAGATTACATAATTTCATTTTTTATATAAAACTGCACTAATTTTAAATTTGCTTTTATTTTCTCACCTGTCTGTAGAAACCAAGTAGCAATGTTAGTCTAGTTACCATGTGTCATTCAGACTGTTTTTCACCAGAACTACTCTGGCTAGCCAAAGTAAACTGCTTGCCCTCTCCAACAGGAAACATCACTCAGAAGAAAAATTGGTCAAGTCTAATTCATTACATAGAATTTCAGGGCTGTTCTTCAAAATTTGCCACAAATAAACAGTTTACATTAAAAGGTTAACAAAAACAGAAACATGGTCTCCTCTGATAGCTACTGCTAATCTCATTTTCATTCAAAAAATACAGTCAAATTGGGGCACCTGGGTGGCTTAGTGGTTGAGCGTCTGCCTTTGGCTCAGGTTGTGATCCCGGGGTCCTGGGATCGAATCCTGTATCGGGCTCCCTGTGAGGAGCCTGCTTCTCCCTCTGCCTGTCTCTGTGACTCTCATGAATAAATAAATAAAATCTTTAAAAAAATAATTAAATTACCTTTTCATGTGCTCATCCCTTCTAAAAGAATACATTTTTTTTCATTGCAATTGTATTTTGAAGGAAAGGGTGTTCTTCCTTGGAAATGATTGGGGTGGAATTAAGTGGAAAGGAGAAATGGCTTGCTCTGTTCATCTATTCCTAGTTAGCACAAAGCAGAGTGTTGCTCACAGAGAAGTAAAATGTGATGTTAGTTTTATACTCCAGAAAGGTGACTAGAAAGAATAATTAAGTAGTAAGATTCAAGTTACTTGTTTTCATACGTAAGTTATTTCTTTACTTTTTAGAAATTTTTTTAAAAGATTAAAACCACTGAGTCACTGGCTCAACCACTGAGCCAGCCAGGAGTCTCTCCTTTCTTTCTTTCTTTCTTTCTTTCTTTCTTTCTTTCTTTCTTTCTTTCTTTCTTTCTTTCTTTCTTTCTTCTTTCTTTCTTTCTTTCTTTCTTTCTCTCTCTTTCTTTCTTTTCTTTCTTTCTTTCTTTCTTTCTTTCTTTCTTTCTTTCTTTCTTTCTTTCTTCTTTCTTTCTTTCTTTCTAAGATATATTTATTTATTTGAGAGAGCCACCCAGGAATCTCTATTTATTTATTTTTAAAAATATAAGTATTTATTTGAGAGAGAGAGCATGCACACACAATCGCAGGGAGGAACAGAGGGAGGAAATCTTTAAGCAGACTCCCAGCTAAATGCAGGGCCTGACCTGGGACTTCATCTCATGACCGAGTCTATCATGACCTAGCTCATGACCTGAGCTGAAGCCAAGAGCTGGATCCTCAGTGGACTGAACCTCCCAGGAGCTCCTCCTAGGTAGGTTATTTCTGAGATTCAGTTGTTACCTTATTTAAGTGGAATCTGGCAAGTCCCAGGAGTGTTTGTATTTAAAATAATGATTAGAATTACAATGGCCTTAGTCCCTTTGAAAATCTAAGCACAGGGCAAATATCCACCAATGCATTTAAGCATTGCACCTTGTTGAATTTTTTTAAATGCAGTTTCATTATCATGCACTCTTATAATTGAATGCATAGATACATGAATTCATGAATTTAAATGATGGGATACATAAATTACTTATTTTAAGTAGTAGATTGTTTTAAACATAAATGTATACTTTGATGAGATGTTACGAATAGTCCATATTCAAGCCATATAGGTCTTTAAGGCACATTTCTCACTTAGTGAAAATAATTTAAACCATTTATGAGTATGAATGCGAGCTGGTGTGGGAACATAGCTTATAAATATATGCATATTTGTGCCTTTGTAGAAAAACTCTCCATGGCCTCGCTCAGATTATACACTGACTGAATGCCCACCTAATATCTTCTCTAAACAATCTGGTAATTTTGTGTATGTTTTTCTCACTCTATTTTATGCTGTTCTTTTTTATTAATCAAAATAACAAGATAGGCAATTAAGGAACTGCTGACTCATTTTTAAAAAGTGATTTAATTCTACTTCAGGAGGAATTTGTCATCATTGAGACATTAACTCTTTCAAAACTTTCTAATCCATATTTGACAACACAGATACTTCATACATGGTAACCAAATATCCTGAACTGTTTCACTACTTTCATAATCGTAGACTATATTAGATTTCAAAATTCTATTTCTGTGACAAACTATGTCAAGCCACAAATCATGACTTTTATTTGGAGAAATTAAACACAGTAAAGTTAATATGGGATTGAAACTTTGATTTGTACTAGAAATGTTTCCTTATGTATTTAGTTTATTAGGAAAATAAACAATTTTTAGAAGATGTCTTATAAGAATTTTTAATGACTTTATTTTCATTTTCTCATTTTTTAAACAAGTTTTACCAATATTTCTGATTTGAGTATTTATTTGGGAATACATGCTACCTTTCACTTTTGTATTCCATATCACAACAAATATTACATATTATATATAACATTATGTTCTATATGTTATATATTATGGATAGAGAAGTATTATCCACAACAAATATATATTTTATGTCTAATTATATATAATGACTTCTACTTCAAAATAAAAGATGAGGGCAGCCCAGGTGGCTCAGCAGTTTAGCGCCACCTTCAGCCCAGGGCATGATCCTGGAGTCCTGGGATCAAGTCCCACTTCAGGCTCCCTGCATGGAGCCTGCTTCTCCCTCTGCCTGTGTCTCTGCCTTTCTTTCTCTCTCTCTGTGTGTCTCTCATGAATAAATAAATAAAATTTTTAAAAAAATAAAAATAAAAGATAAATCTTCAAGACTAACTAGATAAAAATATGCATTATAAATTACATGATAACATCAAGAATGGACTAGGAAATAGTTTGAAAGGACAGACTTAAATAGCCATGGCATCTCTAATTTTACCAACTTGAAAAATACATTAAGTCTAAAGTTCTAACAGTTCGAAAATACTGCTGTCATTGTCACTAGTTAACAGAAATGTTCAAAATTCAGTTGTTTTTTCTTCATTGACATGTAAGTGGCATCCAAATCAAATTAGTTTCAGGTATACGACATAATGATTTGTTATTTGGATATACTGTGAAACAACCACCACTGGAAGGCTACTTACCATCTGTCACCATACAAAGTTACAAAAATTTTGCGTGTGATGTGAACTTTTAAGACTTACTCTCTCAGCAACTCTCAAATATACAATATTATTGACTGTAGTCACCATGCTGTACATGACATCCTCATGACATTTATTTTACAACTGGAAGTTTGCATCTCTTGGATCCCTTTCACCTATCCTGTACCTGACTCTCCTCTGATGACAACCATCTATTCTCTTCTATCTTCTGTATGTGTGAGTTTTGTTCTATACTGCTTCATTGACTTATTTGTTTTGTTTTTTGAAATTCCATATATAAGTGAAATCATATGGTATTTGCCTTTCTCTGTCTGACTTATTTTACTTGGCATAATACCTTCATGGTCCATCCATGTTGTCACAAATGGCAAGATTTCATTATTTTTTTACAGCTAAGTAGTATTCCACTGTATATGTACTACATCTTCTTTATCCTCTCATCCATCAATGGATATTTAGGTTACCTCCATATCTTGGCTATTGTAAATAATGTTGCTATGAATTTAGGAGTGCATATATCTTTTTGATTTAGTGATTTCATTTTCTTTGAATAAATACCCAAAGTAGATTTGCTGGGTCATATGGTAGTTCTATTTTTAATTTTCTGCAGAACCTCCATACAGTTTTCAACAGTGGCTGCACCAGTTTATACTACCACCAACAGTGCATGAGGTTTCCCTTTCGTCCACATCCTCACCGACACTTCCTATTTCTTGGCTTGATAACAGCCATTCTGACAGATGTGAGGAGCTATCTCATTGTAGTTTTAATTTGCATTTCCCTAAAGATGACTGATGTTGAGCATCTTTTCATGTGCCTGTTGGCCATCTATATACCTTCTTTGGAAAAATGCCTTTTGGATTCTTTGCCCATTTTTAAATTGGATTGTTTTATTGTTGTCATTGACCTGGATGAGTTCTTTACATATTTTAGATATATGGTTTGCAAATATTTCTCCCATTCAGTAGGTTGCCTTTTTATTTTGTTGATGGTTTTCTTCTCTGTGCAGAATATTTTTAGTTTCGGACAGTCTGGGTGGCTCAGTGGTTTAGTGCCAACTTCGGCCCAGGACATGATCCTGGAGACCAGGGATGGAGTCCCATGTCAGGCTCCCTGCATAGAGCCTGCTTCTCCCTCTGCCTGTGTCTCTGCCTCTCTCTCTCTCTCATAAGTAAATAAAATATTTTTTAAAATATCTTTAGTTTGATGCTATCTCATTGTTTATTTTTGCTTTAGGTGTCATTGCCTTTGGAGTCAGATAAAAAACAACAACAGAAACATTGCCCAGAGCAATGTCAATAAGCACACCATCAACATTTTCCTCTAGGAGTATTTTGGCTTCTGGTTCTACATTCAAGTTTTTAATACATTTTGAATTATTTTTTTGTGTATGATGTAGATAGTGGTCCAGATTCATTCTTTTGCATGTGGCTACCTACCCAGTTTACCCAAAACCACTTATTGAAGACATTGTCTTTTCCTTACTATATATTCTTGCCTCCTTTGTCATAAATTAATTGACCATATATGTTTGGATTTATTTCTTACCTTTCTACCTGATCCATTGATCTATGTGTCTTGATTTTATGTGTACTGATTTTATGCCAGTACCTTACTGTTTTGACTACTATAGCTTTCTAAAATAGTTTGAAATCAGAAAGCATGATGCCTCCAGCTTTATTCTTTCTCAAAATTGACTCATTTGGCTATTCAGGGCCTTTTGTGGTTCCATACAAATTTTAAGATTGTTTGTTCTATTTCTGTGGAAAAAAAACACTGGAATTTTGATAGAGATTGCACTGAATCTATAGATTCCTTTGAAAATATGGACATTTTTACATTATTATTCTTCTAATCCATGAGCATGGAATATAATTTCATTTATTTCTGTCTTCTTCAATTTTTTTTCAGTGTCTTACAGTTTTCAGAGTATAAGACTTTCACCTCCTTGGTCAAATTTATTCCTAGGTATTTTAGTCTTTCTGATGGAATTGTCAATAGGATTACTTTCTTCATTCCTTTTTCTGATAGTTTGCTGTGAGTGTATAGAAGTGCAACTGATTTGGGATGAGAATCATTAGCCTATGTTGCACATGATATATACTTTATTTAGATTTCTGTGTGTGTGTGCTTATTTTCCAGTATATGTGAATCTGACTAGTATATTTTCAGTTCTCTTATTGTATTCTTCAGTTCTGTGACTTATGTTTGATACTTTCTTTTATTTTCTCTTTGTTGAGGTTCTCTGAGTGTTCACCAATTCTTTGCCAGAGTTTGACATGCAACTTCATGACCATCACTTTTTAAAAAATATTTTATTTATTTAGTTATTTTGAGAGACAAAAAGGGAGAAAAAGACAGCAAGCAGCAGAGGGAGAGGGAGAGAATCTCAAGCAGACTCCTTACTGGGTGGTGAGTCGGACACAGGGCTTGATCCCACAACTCTGAGATCATTATGCAAGTGAAAACCAGGAGTTGCTCACTTAACCAACTGTGCCACCCAGGCTACCCCTATGACCCGTCACTTTGAATTCTTTATCAGGTAAATTACTTATCTCTGTTTCATTAAAGGTTTTTTTTGGGGGAGGTGTTTAATCTTGTCCTTTTGGAACATATTCCTCAATTTCCTCATTTTACTTGATTCTTAATGTTTGTTTCTATGTGTTCAGTGAAACAGCTATCTCTACTACTCTTATAGGTGTAGCTCCATTAGGTGATGAACCTTATTGTTCAAACTTGCCCCAGTTCTTGGTTGTCTCTCAAACTGCCTCTTGAATTGTTTCAGACCTGTGGGGTCCAAAATCATAATCCTCCTTGGCCATCAGAACCCAGCACTCAAGGGACATCCTCTGTGTAGACATTGTGTACTGGCTCCATTTTGGGGAAATGGAGCACCTGCCCACTGCCTCTGGTAAGGCTACAGGAACAAAGATAGTGAGTAGAGAGTGGGGCACCTTCATACCACCTCTAGCAGGGCCACAGTAGGGTAGGGGTCACTAACAGGGTAGAGTGAAAATAGAAAACTGCTCCCCCAGCACCAGTGCTAGGAGATAGAGAATATAAGAATAGCACTTGTCAGTGCCCCTGTCCCTGGAGAGAATCCCCAATAATATTTTCCCTCTCTAACAGATGCTTAAAAATTGCAAGTGAATCTTCTTCACATATGGTCTTGGCTCTTTTTTAAACTACTGCTTTTTCAGTGGGTCCCAGGATGATGAGCTTGTGCAGGAACCCTTAACAGAAGACCCTCCATTGCCTATAGCCCTGTGGTTCCCCTGGGTAAAGCCCTTTTGATTTTCAAAGTCAGATGTTTTGGGCTTGTTTCTCTAGTGTAAGTCTTAAGGGTTGAGGTGCCTGATGTAGGACACAAACCCCTTGCTTCTCAGGAAGGGGCTCACATTTGTGAGATCCCTCCAAATGGTGACTCTCCATGCCAGGAGTGGGGTTCTTGACATCTCTGTCTCTCCTACTCATCTTGATATGGATCCTTTATCCCTTGTAGTGGAGAAGCTATTCAACTAATTATCATGCTCTTTTCAGAGGGAATTGTTCTATATGCAGCTATAGATTTGTTGTATCTGTGAGGGAGGTGAGTTGAGGATCTTCCCATGCCACCCACCATCTCAAACCACCTTCACCAAAATTTTATTGAAGTGAACATGGATAACACGTGTCTTAAAGTTTTCAGAAATTTCCCAATTTCTGTCATATTCCAGTGGATCTGTTCTTTATTTTTATAAAAGTCAACACAGTCTTTGAAAATAAAGAATATTACAACTTTAAAAATAGTTTGCAGAATTTTTTTCTTTGAAGATACAAGAAGACAAATCATTTGTCTGAAAAAATAAAATGCTGCTAGAAACATCGGGGTGCACGTGTCCCGGCGTTTCATTGCATCTGTATCTTTGGGGTAAATCCCCAACAGTGCAATTGCTGGGTCGTAGGGCAGGTCTATTTTTAACTCTTTGAGGAACCTCCACACAGTTTTCCAGAGTGGCAATTGCACTGTTGGGGATTTACCCCAAAGATACAGATGCAATGAAACGCCGGGACACCTGCACCCCGATGTTTCTAGCAGCAATGTCCACAATAGCCAAACTGTGGAAGGAGCCTCGATGTCCATTGAAAGATGAATGGATAAAGAAGATGTGGTTTATGTATACAATGGAATATTACTCAGCCATTAGAAATGACAAATACCCACCATTTGCTTCCACGTGGATGGAACTGGAGGGTATTATGCTGAGTGAAGTAAGTCAATCGGAGAAGGACAAACATTATATGTTCTCATTCATTTGGGGAATATAAATAATAGTGAAAGGAAATATAAGGGAAGGGAGAAGAAATGTGTGGGAAATATCAGAAAGGGAGACAGAACATAAAGACTCCTAACTATGGGAAACGAACTAGGAGTGGTGGAAGGGGAGGAGGGCAGGGGGTGGGAATGAATGGGTGACGGGCACTGAGGGGGGCACTTGACGGGATGAGCACTGGGTGTTATTCTGTATGTTGGTAAATTGAACACCAATAAAAAATAAATTTATTATAAAAAAATGAAAAAATAAAATGATAGTGAAGACATATGTGCTTATATTGATACTAATTATATTTATTAATTCAACTAGTTGAACTAGTTCAACATTTTATTGGTAATTTGGTGATTTATTATCCAGAATTGAAAGCTTCTTCATTATTCAATGGTTATAGTACAGAAATAAGTACAAGTTGGTGAGAATGTTTTGACCTAAATATTCCTTCTAAATCATTAGATTAGCCAACTGCAACTAGAAATTTTTTGTCCAAAAGCATCTAAGACCTAAGGCATATCAATTAAGTAAATAAGTATCTGATTTTTTAAAAATCTCGTATTTTAAATATACTGTAAGAAGTACCTACTGTGAATTTATAAATTACCATGAGTTTAAAGTCTCCAAACATAAGTCAGTACTTGAATGACAGCAAAAAATAAATATTAATACTCCTTGAGTATATATGCCTATGCTGCATATAATATATACTTTATTTACATTTTTCTGTGTGTGCTTATATTCCAACATGTGTGATTTTTTGCACTAAGGTGTGATATCCTGGTATTGTGGTATGACTACCCCAGATATTCATGTATTGCTAAAGCAATCTTAGTGCTTCAGATTATCCTTAGAAATTCACCAGTCTGAGTGTAACTGTACTTGAGAGTTTGGTGTCCAGTCTCTTTTCATTGATGGTTAGGTAAAAGAGGTTCACTAATCTTTTAGTACCGTGTCTGTAAAAACTGTTAATAATATCTTCCCTGACTACTATGAGAATCAAAGTAGGTAATGTACATTCAGTAAGTTTTGTTCTAAAAAAATGTTCTAAAAATGCCATATATTAAGAAATTAATAAGCATCTTTTATAATAAACATATCTAACCTTTAAAAATACATTTGTATTGGAATGCCTGGATGGCTCAGTGGTTAAGCGTCTACCTTCAGCTCAGGGTGTGATCCTGGGGTCCAGAGATCAAATCCCACATTGGGCTCC